>NW_027118092.1:0-220506 GCF_038497915.1 Lipomyces doorenjongii
ACGGATATGGATATGGATATAGATATTTTACCTGGATATGGATACGGATATGGATATGGAAAAATTGGCCTGGATATTATCCATGCCGATCCCTAGGAGGAGATCATGTGGCTACTGCGCCGCAACATCAGAACGCGTCATTTCAAGTATCGCTTCTTTATCACTAGTCATACCCAAAATTGAAACGTGCGATAAAATCTTGGGATTAACCTTCCGTCATTTTATACAATAAAGTTTTCTGCATTAAACTTTAGTGTGATCGTGGAACCAAGCGATGAGGTGTGATAACTGCATGACAGTGGGGTCAGGTGCTTAGATCGCTGCTTTGAGGCCGTCAAGCGCATAATGTGTTCCCCAGCCGTATGAAAATATAGATGCAGCCTTTCACGCGACGGATCTGCTGGCTTTCCGGCGACATCTAACTCATACTACGTCTATGCCAATGGATACCGATGATTCGAATGCACTTGTCAACCTGCGAAACCTGGCACAGCAGCTCAGGTTAGATAATTTGCCCGAGGATAAGACAGTTCCAATTGTGATGGGTAAGGGGTTATACGTTTCTCTCTGTTAATTCTAACGGTACGTCAAGTTCCAGGATTCTCCGGTTGGGGCACACCACTGTTTGGTGCTATCAATTATTGGGGGGGAATTGAAAATATTCCTAATCTATTGGTGGAGAGGGGATATACCGTGATCGTCACTCCAGTTGGGCCTATATCTTCTAATTGGGAACGCGCCTGTGAGCTGTACAGGCAGCTTACATTTGGAAAGTAAGTTCCCATGTTGTACGTTTGGAAGTCGTCTAACGTCGACAAGATTCAGTTTCTTCAATTTCGAAACTGACGAGCTCAATGAAATCCATGATGTGGATGTTGACTATGGTAACTACTTTAACAACTCCCGCATTAGACCTAGGACTACTACCACAAAAGGCCGGAAACGGGCAGTCCTGTATTCAAAATCACGAGACAAATATCAAAATTGGACGTGGAATGAAGGTAACAAGGTTCACTTCATCTGCCATTCCCAAGGCGGAAATACAGTCCGCTACTTGATTAGCCTCATGAGTCGCGCTGCTGCAGATCTACATCCAGAGTATTTCAATACCGCAGGAAGAGATAAATGGGCTATCTCCGTGACAACTCTGGGGACTCCACACAATGGAACAACGATCATAGATGTCCTTCAGAACTTCTTTGCTGTATGGCTTCATTATATACTTCCGTTTGTTACAACGATGGCGCTAATTAAACAACTACAGGGCTCAACGGACGCCGCAATCAAGCTTCTGGCAAGATTGTTTGCCACTGTATCCTTCCAGGATCCTGAGAAGAGGTTTTATGACCTCCAGCTCGACCATTGGGACATCTGTAGAACGGAGATAAATGGAAAATTGGAAACATTTCAAAAAATGCGCGAACGCTTAGAATCAAGTCAGGGGCCAGTGTCGACCTGGTTGGACTCCAAATCCAATGGGTTCTATGACAATAGCATCGAAGGAGTTAATGATCTCCACATGAAGACAATACCTACTTCAAAGCATGTCTGGTACTTCAGCTTCTCCTTCCACTCTACGATCCCGTTCCCTTCTCGCTGGCCTTCCTGGACCATCGAGGCTATTGATTCCTTCCCCATCCCACTGGTCGATTTCATTCGCAAAGTGCTGTACTCAATTCCATTCGTGAACATTGGTGCTTGGATCATCAGCCGCATTCTGGACTCGTTTGGCAACAAGGTCGGGTGGCCGATTCTCTTGTCCCTCATTAGTGTATGGGATCTCACACAATGGGCAACTCAAAGTGTGGCAAACAGGCTGTTGCGCGAGATTGATTACAATGTCACTCTGCCGCCGCCAGGTAGGTATCTGCCTCGGAAGGACGTCATACCGCCGATGCTGCCTACTGTGTATGCCATGGGTGGTCAGGATCTCACTCCCGCACAAAAAGATATCTTGGGACCAAATCTGGGGGATTGGTATCTGAATGATGGAATAGTGAATACTGAGTCGATGCGCGGTCCCAGAGATTCCATTGTAAGAAATATCAGTGACTTTCAGACGTCCCGTATCAACAGTGATGACGTCCGGGGAATATACTGGCACTTTGGTGTCAACGATCGGATGGATCATGCAGATGAGATCGGCGTTTTTGTCGAGCAAGATACAGTAAGGTTTTCGTTGGTCAAGGACTGTTATCGCAACCGTATACTGATTTGACTAAGGCTCAATCTACGAATGACATGTACGTCAATCTCGCAGAAATTATCTCTCGATTATCGCCTTCTTCTAGTCTTATCTGAAGCTGAAGTCCAGTAGGACATTGTTATCATTACTCCTTCTTTCGCTATTGTTTGTTGCAGGCTTGATCGTCTGTCTCTTACTTTTGCTTGGATTTGTGGTTACTGACTTCTGACCTAATTGTGTAAGTTTTGCTTTCTGCAAGATGTTGGACTCAGTCAGGAAGTCGATATATGTCCGGCGCCGTCTCCGTTTGTATTCCTCGCAAAGCACAATATTATGCAACTATTTTTGCCAGCCGCTATCTCTCTGTCGTGTCGTCATCGTTAATTTATGGACATTCAAGGTTGCGCAGATGGCCACCCTACATTAGACTCACCCTCACAATCTCATGCACGCGGTCACATCTGTGATGTGTGCTTGTCTTTAACTGATAGTACCACCCATACACCACAGCAAATTTGTATTTGACATGTAGCCAGTTATCCCAGTATCGGAGGGCAGATTGAATACTATCTGTTGACCCATGTAGTCATACGCTCCAGACTCCCACCAGAACGTTTAAATACTACGACAATGGAGTGATTGTCCCTGAAACCGCACTGACGAGTACTCATTGGTCAATATCGGTCATATTGTTTTTATAATAGTATTTGCATATTTTCCGACTTATGGACATGACCCGGATTTCTAATCTGCTGATACTAGCGCTTGTGCATCCGTGGTGCATACTTCAACCACCGCCAGCAGCAAACGGACTACGTTTTCTGAGCGTCTCACCAAAGCGCCATAACAGCAGCGGTCCTGGGATGCCCAAACCAAGTGCAGCGAACGCGATTACGCTGTTACCCCACCCGTAACCGAGCGCTTTGTACATCGTAGGAGCGAAGAGCGGGAACCCAAACGCAGCCAGACTCCGGAGGACCGTTGCAGCGGCAATAGCACTTGCGGCAAATCGCGTGTACGCATCGACAAGATAAGTCTGGATACATTGGAAGGCGACAATTGTGCCCATGGCGAAGAAGCAGATTCCGACATTCGGGAGGATCCAGTGTGTGTGCGCCTCGGCAGTCCAGCCATACCAGAAGAGGCCAACTGGAACAAGGATGCTTCCCGGCACCATGAGCGGGATGCGATATTCAGGTTTTTCTCGGCCCTTGTTACGAGTTCTAAGACGGCGGAAGATACGATCATTGATCTGCGCGCTTAACTGCGCGCCGATGAAGAAACCTAGACCGAGGGCAATGTAATTGAGGGAGCTGATGCCAAGTTTTTCGTGATAGCTATTGATCCAGAGCGTCGGAAAGGTCGACAGGACAAGGTACATCAAGCCGTAGACGTAGGCCATGTAGATGGAAAGCACTTGAACAATGGGTTGAGTACCTAAAAGGCGAAAAGGGCGAACGACGGAGCTTGTTAGCTTAGCCGACAGAGTATGTGATGGATGTTGGTATTCTGTGTAAAGGTTGGGGTTTCCTGTTTGCTTCTTCAGTCTTTCGCATTTATTGTACAGGAGCTTCGGAGCGTAGGTTTCGCGAAGAAAGAAAATACCTGGTCAAAAAGTTGAGACTAGCGTCCAGAAACATTGACCATCGCTTTAACGCACCAGAGACTTGAATAGCAGCATCAGCAATTGACGTGGCATAGAATACCCATCGCCAAGTCGTGTTCTCGGCAATAAAACCGCCTGCGATAGGTCTTCCATCTGTAAGTAGGGACAATGCAATGTAAAATTGAAAAACATACCCGACAGCAGGACCAAGAAGAGGCGCGAGAGAATAAACGGCCACTGACTTTCCACGCTCGTCAGCTCGCCATGTATCTCCCAACACTCCACCGCCGATAACCAAAGGAGCACTACCTCCTATCCCGCTGAAGAAACGAAAAACTAGAAGTTGTCCTTTATTTTGTGCAAAACCACAGGCAAGATTAAACACCAGATAAAAAAGATTGGCCAATTGAAGTACCGGTATTCTACCGTATATCTCGCTCATAGGTCCCAGGAATAGTGGTCCTACTGCGTAAGCGAGAACGAAGATTGACAGGACGAGCTGTGATTCGACATCGCTCGTAATATGAAGGTCGCTAGCCATTGTTGCTAAAGCAGGTGCAACCATCGATGAAGAGACTGGCGAGATGAAAGTGAACGAAGAGACAACAAATGTTGCCATCCACTTTCTTTTGGTGGACCAGTTCTTCGGATTTTCTGGGTCGTCCTCACCATCCCATGTCACCTATTGCCGTTAGTCTTTCGTAATAATGTAATGCAGTCAAACCGTACAAGATTCGAATCCTTAATTGACCTTGTTCGGTTCCTTTCCACAGACACCGTTGCGCCCACATCCCCCGTATCTAGTATACCGCCATTGGCTTCAACCACTTCCTCCGCACGTTCATCCTCGGCCTGTCTAGTTTTGTCAGACAAGCTAGAATCGTCGGAGTCAGGTGTGTCCTCTTTGGTTTCCTTCTCATTAGACTCAGGCAGAACATTGACGGAATGATTAAACAAGTGGTGACCTAGAGTGATAATATCAACGGCGTCACTGACACTGGATATTGACTGTCTTGATTCTGACCGATGTAATTGCTGTGAGCCAATCTTCTCAGGCTCAAACATAGTAAGATGCAACACTGATGAACAACGAATTGTCCTTGGTATCTGCAGCGAGAGTACTTCGAGATTGACTGGCCAAATATGTATATACACCGTTCAGAGGCTCCGTGCGTCTATCCTTCAAGAAGAAGCAGTAAGATGAAAGGAAAGTTGAGATGTAATAGATTATGAAGAGATTCGACCTGAGGGGATACCTATAGTACTTGAAGGTTCTCTAGTTGTAATGATAGGATAGTAAAATAGGAGTCTATCTGGAGACGACGACGCCGGCATTGCCGACAGGGTGCCATCAAGGCCGCCACAATTAAATACTTCACCGGAGCCAGAGAAATGTTCGCATAGATACTATCGGCCAGTATCATTCGTATTTTCGTAGCGTCGTTATTGCAAACCGAAACCCTGCAAAGCATCGGCGCTGAAATCTAAAAGCGGTCAAGCCATACATCGGTCCTTCGGCGTTTCGCCTAAGAGAAAAAAAGAAGGCAACATATCAAGCGAAGTGCAGCCTTTGATGAACACGAGCCAGAGGACGGCTAAATTATGAGCACCTGATTGTGAAAGAGCGCCGCATAACCCCGACTTCGGCGACTTCCGATATGCGGTGTTAAGACCAGACTGTAAGTTCTTCTCCGATATCTTTCTTCGTTCTCACGTTCTCGTCCTCGGCCCTCCGCTCTCTGTTATCCGTGGCTAGTCCAAACATCTACGGAACGTGCATTTGTACGACAAGTTCTATCTAGTTCTTGCTTCAATTTTGCACGGTACGCCTCAAACTCTGCATCGATTCTCGCAGTCTAGCGATAGGTAAATACCCTAACCCGTGTGCGCCCAAGTAATACCTTTGTAGATAAGGGCAAGGGTATTTACGCGTCGAGGGCGAGGCACTGGAGAACCAGTTTTTGAGACTGATTTCCCACCTTGGAAGTGACATCATGGGGGAGATAATCTCGGGGCCCGAAGCAGCAAAACGGATGGAGACGAGCTGTTTTCACGATTCAGTATTTCTTGTATGAGGAACGTGTCAACCCCGTATAATCCGCGGTTGGAATGACGACAATATCTTAATACGAAGATAGCTGTACATAACAAATGTGTAAGATATAAAGTTCAAGATTAGAAAAAGAAAGTCTTGCTAAAGTAGGAAATGTCAGTCGTGAAAAAAACACTAATAATATGTTGCAGTCGTGTAGACAGCACGTCAACGAAGTCGATCATCATATGGTGCATTTAGATTTGTCACGACAAAAGTACCATCATTCCACAATAAATCATATCCACGCCACCACATTGAATTTGTATAGCCGCAAATGTATATCAAACTTTTACTAATATATTTTCATATATTTTCCATAATCTGTCGACGTGATATTGCTGTACATTCGAAAATTACAAGGTTAGTCGGCTGGTACTACTTGGTGGGGTACCTGGGTTCTTAACTATAAGCACGGACAACCTATGGCCGCGAGGTACTCAAATCTAATTTAAATACGGTTCGCCTTATTAAGTAGCTATACCGTATTGGAACTTAACGGCTCCATCGATTCTGCCCTGGACTACACCTGGTAGCCAATGGTGCGTCATTTTTGCAAAATGCGTAAGATAAGAATATCAGCGTATATTTGGATTATTGTCATTAAGGTAATAGTTGTGCCAACTTGGATTAGTATTGGTTGTTGTGATTGTTCTTGCTGCTTGTCAGTATCATTATTATGGCAGTCAAGGTATTGGTTTCTGTTACCATATTTGCCTATATATCCCCAAAAACAGAGGAGAGAAGAACCACTTATATACAAGGGGGTTTGCCCCTGAACGCAACGAAAAGAACCAAAATAAACTTCCACCAAAATAACCACTAAGCGTCTACTAAATATCCACGTGTACGTAACAGTTTCTGTATTCACACAATCCACCCGTGGAAACGTCGACATCCCTAACCACACACGGTGCTCCCGAAGTGCAAGTCGCGACGGTGACTATTTCCGCGGGAGTTCCGATCTGTTTGCTTCACTTGACCAGCTACCACCCCCTGGGCCGAATACATGAGCCTGAAGATCAATCTGGGAAGTCTATTGAGTCCAAGGTATTAAGTAATGGAAGCCTGGTAGGGTTCTGAACCTTATATACTTTGGCGACGTGCTGAGAATGCCCGTCTAGCTAAATGCCATCTGACGCGTCGCATATCGAGAGGTTGCCCTTGACCATGGTCATCAAAACAGTGGTTTTCGACGGCGTTCCACCTTACAGCTCCAAGTCTCACCGCCCCACAAAACCACGCCATCCCGCATCTTTGTTGGCCTTCAATCGCGAATTCGATGTTGCAATAAACTATTAATTAAGTTGTCTTGCTTTGCAGTCTATATGGTGCCCTATTTTTGATACTCAATTGCTTCATCCTACACGACAGTCTGTTGTCGAAGGATACGTCTAATATCTACGAAAATTATAGGACTAGTGATCTTCTAGTTCGCAGCCAGAAATGTACAAGATCTCTCGCAGAAAATGATGTATGTTGTCTTCTTTATTACTTTATGCGATCTTTGAAGTTTGTTTGGATATCCGCCTTGCTGGATAAGGCTTCTTTTGTCACCTGTCCTGTGTATGTTGCTGTCGCTATTCTCGACCTTGACTCGCAAGTCACTTGTTTGTTCCATATGTTGTCGTGAGCGATAACAATCCACTTTGTTGCAAAACCAATATCCACTTTGCTAGTAACTTGGCTGGCCGCCTACTCTACTGACAATGTTGTATGTTGGCCTGACAGATTTGCATCCTAAGCGCTAACCAATGCATCGCTAACATATTCGCGCGAGTGGGTGATGCACCGAAAAGGGTGAATCATGCTCTCCATTTTCTGAACGATCACACGGTTCTGGGTTCAGGGTTTAGAGTTTGGTGCATGCAGTGCAACTTTATCGCTCATATAAGAATCTGTAAAGTTGTCGATAATATTAGCGCAACAGCAAGGATATATATAACAGTTACAACATAAATAGCAATACCATGCTTGTAGTGTCTATTACATCATAGTTTGACAAATCGGTTACAGCATCATAATTTACAACCGAAACTAGTCATCGTCTCCATCATACCTTCTCTCTGTTGAACGCCTTTAAGATACCAATGAAATCAATGTATCTCAGATATGAAATCATTATATCTGTCTTGTGCGGTCATCTCTATGGCATGCATAAGACTACGGACATATCGATCTGCGTCAAAATAAACATCATTATCTGGATTCACAACCACTTAAAAAATCGCTTATTTTAAGTCCAATTGTCGTACGTGGACGCTCATGTGCCTGCCCATCTCTAATCAGCCACTAAAATAGCATTACCGTGAGCAGACAAGTAACATGGTCACACAGAATTGCTACTCACGCTCCTGACAGGAATTCTTCATGCCGACGCGCCAAACTTCAATGAAAGCGTGACTCAATTTCCCAAACCATATGTTGATTGCGATATTCAACGGGACCGTAGAAGCTTGTTCTAAGTTCCTTTGCCTGGCTTTGCCGATATGTGGTTTCATTCTTCCCATCTCTAGATCCACGCCTTCGACATCCTCCTCATATGCAGTATGAGGATTTTTGAAACTTGGTGATTCCTTAAAGTATATCAATACCAAAGCATTTGCATTCATACCTTTCATCCACATGTCCTTGTCACGAAGGAGTCTACCATATTGCTTAGAGTGTCTGGTCTCAATGGCAACCCGCAGGACGAATCCAGCATCGTCATCGTCATAGAAGAATGAGCCATCAGGCTCCTTCGAACTTTTAGTGTACTTGCCGTGACTACTCTTCACGGTGGTAGATCCACCTTCCACAATCCTGTCGCGTCCTTAGGCCCAGTGATGTGCGAGATATTCAAGAAGACTCACACCGATCTCAAATTTGAACTTAGAAGCTGCAAGTTCATGGAGAGCTCTTTGGGTAGTAACGACAGTCGCTACCTGCTCTAAGCTATTGTATGACAAGCTTGGATACCTACACCATCAAACTGTCAGCTGCACTCTGGAGACGGGAAACGACCTAATACCTCTGATACTCGCGAATGTCCATCACGTCCTTAAATTTAGACCAGCGTTCTGCAATTTCAAGTACGTAGAATAAGTCAAGTGAACATCTATTCGCTGTTCTGGAGTATTGTTCTTCAACAGGTGAAGTGCCTCGGCATAGTTCGATATTTCATTCTTGTCCGTCCATAGAGGAGTATCTGGAGGCACAACCCCTGGTGTCGTTTTCGATTTCTCATCCGATGTAGTCAATTCACGCGGCCATGAAATACTCTCCACGGCTGGTGATCTCGCACGTGCGAGAGATTTGTGAACAGCACCCAGCCGTTTCCCAAAATATTATAGATGCTAGCGGAATGTAGTCAATAAAATAAACTGACAGCATGCCAAGGTGACAAGACATTCTAGTAGGGGCTGTCGTGGTAGGATGCGTCATTGGGCTAGGGGTTTAATCGTGGAGGCGCATGTGATTTTGGACATCCGCAACCCCTGCTAATTGTTACCATTTTAAATTGTTCCCAGATTCACACGATTGCGTTTGCGTTGGTTTCGGGACCATCCTGATTCTCGCAGGGTGTGCGCATTGGGACACTCATATTTGGACTCTCTGACTTCGTTGATCCGTTGGTAGGCCATAGCGAAACCGTAGTGGGCCACAAGAGAATTACTGGCAACTTTGAAATACGTGGTGGCTAGAACCGAGAACTGTGCGACTAATACTTTGTAGAAGCGTATTACGCCGTCCAACTGGACCGTTTGGAAGCTAAGCGCCGTGGCAACCAGATCCTCCCAGAGCTGTTGACTCTGGTCTTTGAAAATACCAAAAGATTGCGTGTAAGGTTGCCGGAAGTGTCCACAGCGCAGCATCGAAATTTCGTTGTGCGATAATGATGGTGCCAAAAACGCCCAAAACCCCTAAGCCTGAAGGCTCTGGAGCCCAACACCTGAAAATTCTACCCTAGCCCATCCAGGATGGTCGAGGGCGACATGTCCCCAAGTAATACCGTACATCATAACTATTAAAAGCTACACCCCCTGGGTTACTGCTACGCCCTTTCCTTTTTAGGCAATATATTTGATCACGTGATCGGATCCTTGTCAAGCTGCGCAAGGAACGCTTTGCATGAACACAATCCCTTGAGCTCCTTTCGTTTGATATATGCTCGGAGATTATGCTCAAATTCTCGGAACTTAACTTGTCATTGTCCATGGGACTGCCTGACAACAACAGAAAACAGCCAATTCGTTTTACGGGTGCCGTTAGATGCATGCAGCTGACACTGTCTGAACTACGTTTAAGATTATCCAACAGGAGATTCGTAGCCCGCGAATACGTCTCGTATCAATTCTTTGTCCTAATTCTCGTTACCAGCCCCATAAAACAGCTGCATCCAGTCATAGTCACACTCAATGTCACCCAACGACGTCCAATCAATACCAAGTTCGTCGTACTTTAACTGACTGCCCCAGGGTCCAGACCCCGACCATGCGAAGGAACCAGGTGTTGCACCATTAATTCCAAATTCAATGGTGCTGCAAAAACTACTGCTATTCTGGTCTTGCATATTAGACAGAGAAGTTTGTGGTGATAAGGATGTCGTCTGCCGTCGTCTGGGCACATATCCAATTCTGACTTTCCCGAACCATGGGATGATGACTGCGTATTCTTCGGGTCCGACATACATGCCGTGATGTACCTGGTAGATATAATCCAAAAGAGTTGCCGCTTGTTGCGCGACGCTGCATTCAACGGCTCCCGCCAATTGGCGAAAGGTTTGGGCTAGATGTGTGACGATGTTCCAGTCATCAGCGTCTCTGGCAGTGTTACGCGAACTGGGTGGTGTAAGAAGGTGGATAGTGATGATAAGCGCAGCGCTGAAGACAATAAAGTCCATCAAGTCACATATTACCAGGGCTGATTTGCTGCTGTTTCGAAGTACTTCATATGTAGAGACCAGATTACGGCATGCCTCGATTGTTATTTTACGGCTCGTTTGTTGGTTCGGGTCATCGAAAGTCTTCAGCATGTTTGGTAGATGTAGTGTCTTCTGTAACTTGAAGAAGTACATCTTGCATACTTGTCGATAATAAAGCGCATCAAAAGACATAGAGTCAGCGGGAATAACGGCCCACCACTCATTGGGGAATAGAGTTGCGCAATTCTGAATGTCAGTCTCAATTTCTTCGATGGGGGCCGAGGCCGAGGCCGCGGCCTGGGCCTCCGTCAGACCCTGGTTGAGGTCACTGATTTTTGAGACAATGGAATTGATGGAGTGCATGATTCTTGCGACAACAGGCTGATTGGGTTCCAGACTGTAATGAATATGAGGGACAGAATATGGCACGCCAAGGATTGAAGAAAGCTGTCGATCTAGCTGCCAGGCTTGTGACCATAGTGACTGCTGACATGGTTCAAGGCATTGATTCGGGCGGTGTATTCCGAGAAGTAAAGCACAGTTAATTGCGCTCCTTACAGTGGCCCATGCTCGTCGAGGCTTTCCCATGTTGATACAAAGCTTTGTGTAGAGAAGCAAACATTCCAATCGATCCATACTGGCTACTGACTCTCCGACATTTGCCAAAATGGCTTCTGCCCCAGTCATGTAGGCGTCGAAAAGAGTTTGTGGAAGTGCCGGAAGAAAGTTCTTGCGCTGCTTTATAGCGTCCGCTGAAAGCTGTTGCACGCACAGAGCCAACCACAGAATGCCCTTCACGATTCTGAGCGGCTGTCGTGATTCGAATGAATTGAGAATAAAGTCTTTCACCATTGCAGCCCGGCCATAGGACTGACCCTCGTTATGGCCCGGAGGTTCAGTAGGCCATATGAACCAAAATTCCATGGTAGATTCGAGGATTAACAGCAGATCGTCTATCCGAGGCACGAGGGCTTTCAGTGCTGCTATGTATTCGTTGCTCGGTGGATGTCGTATACCAATGTTGCCGCTCGTCGTACTTCTATCTAACCGAACATCCAACGTCTGGTTAACGAGGTTTAGAAGAGGAGCCTGTTCGAGGTTCTCGTCATTACTTGAAGGGGTGTGACAAGTGACCGAAGCGGGTGTATTCATAAGTTGGCCAATAGTCGCTGCTGTGGATTCATCTGATGCTGGATCTGTATGCAGTATTCTTATCGCTCTACACGAATCCATATCGCCCCTAGTAGTCAAAGACTCGACCTGCTCTCTGTCTCGATTTAATAACTGACGCACAATATCCTCTAGACCTAGCAACCTTTGTTGGATGTCTTCCTGACTTTCGGGACTACCGGCATTGTCGGGAGTAGTCCCCCGTTGTTGAGCTCTGCATGGCGTGTCGTGGGCAATACATTCCTGGCATATCGCGCCTTGAGTAGGAAATATGCAACGGACTTTGCGCCTGCGACATTCTGCGCAGCTGCGCGTTCCGAGGCGCATTCGTGAAGTTCGGCGGCTTTTACTTGACATTCTGTATCAACCTCAGTGATTCTTCAAATTTACCGAGGTTCGTATCTGAACAATTATTATTTGTTTCAGGAATCAGGTGAAAAGAAGTCCGTCAGACAGAAGGTGAGCAGTCATCCAACTTACGTGAGAGAAGAAGGCCGAGGACGAGCTCGGACGGTGCGGAAGAGAATGCCCGAGATGGGTCCGAACTAGTCCGGGTTGGTAATCGTGCGAGCTCGGATGGTTTACTTCACCTTGATTACTCATTCACACCCTCAAGGGTATATAAATATGACCTGTTTTCTAGGGAATGAGTGCATCATCAGCATTGCACTCTACAGCGAATCATCTCATCAATCGAAAAAGTTTTCCAGATTCACGATCAAGATTCTAATCTAACCTAACCCTACCAACATAATACTACAAGGATCATGGCCCAACACGCTGAGCTTTCTGCTATCCTCGAAAACTTCGAGAAGAACGCACCTGAGCCAGTGCTTTCAGTTATTACCAAGGCGAGAAATGATTTCATAGAATCGTTCGACCCCAAAGCTGCCATCCAAGTTGGGGAGACTCTCCCTAAATGGATGGACACGATCCATCCATTTAAAGTGCCCGTGGAATGGATGGAGGGACAGAATTATAGGGTTCGGGTTTTAGATGCAGGGGCAGCCCCTGGGCCGCGGCTACGGCTTCAGACCGCGTAATTCTTGTGCTTTGCGAGTCAACATTCCTACCATAAGACAGCAATATGACTGAACATGACAAGTCTAACAGCCAGACGACCAAAAATGCGCGTTATCTGAGATGGAATTCAGGATGTCTGTACGAGAAGAAACGTTGGTCGAGTCGAATTTAAAATCTGGGACTATAGATTATGCATATTTAGACGTTCTCATAACCATATGTACGGTATGGATATGCAGTTATGGGCTTCTATTTTCCACCAACACCTTCCTTTACAAACATTCACGCTCTATCTCATGTAATATAAATAACCAAAATAAATGCAAACAATCTATAAGTTACTCCACGGTTGCTGAATCTCCTGAATACCCTCCTCCGACAGCACCGTTGCATCATCCGCGTCCGAGACCTCGACATCACTGACATTCACATCTCCTGGTTTGTTCGCCTTGTTGAGCTCAAGAATTAAACTATTCTCGTCTTGCATTTCTCGGGGAATGAAGATGGCCGATTGCCATGCATATGGAACAGTGTTGTACAGTTCATCGATTTGCTCAAGCGAGAGACCTTTTGTTTCATAAACCCAAACGTAGACGAAGATAGCACCGAGCAAACTGCAAGATCCCTACGCCATTATAAATTAGCATTTACATGCCGAATAGAGAACGCGGAAATACCGACCCAGATGAAAAATACATTGCTTCCCAAGTTTGCATTTCCTGGGCCAGAGTCCACTAGGTATGGTGTGGCCAGCGCGATTACGAAGTTCCAGCTGTAGTCACATCCCAGAGACAGTGCAATAGACTTTGCCCGCGTTCGAAGCGGAAAAACCTCTCCAACAATGACACTAAAATGATTAACCCGCGTCGATACGGAAATCCTCTATCACCACTTACAGAGATGGAGGACCGACACCAGCTGACTCAATAGCGATATAGAGAATACTGAAGCTGACCAAGATCCTTCTTGCCAAGTCCGAACCTGCAGCAACCAAACCAACGATAGCAATTATGTACTGCGTGATCCATGACCCGATATAACCAATAATCAGAAACGACCTCCGCCCCAGACGCTCAATCAGGTAGAGTGCCGGAATAGTCATACTAAAACTGACAAGATTGGTGGCCATCGATATGACAAACGAGTTTGTAATGCCAGCTTGTTGGAAAAAGTCTGTGCCAAAGTACTTAATAAAGTTGACCCCGACCAGCTGACTGAATGCCATCACAGTCATGCCAAGGATAAGACGGTATAGCTGTTTGTTTTCACGTTTGAAGCAGTCTCTGACCGAAACGTCCCCAATTGAATGCTCGACCTCCAGACTAGCTTCAATCTCGTCCAACTCAGAAGTAACAAGAGCATCGTCTTCGTCCCGATGGCGAATACGCGCAAGTGCTTGACGTGCTTTGTCTCGCTTACCGTATTTCATGAAGTACCGAGGAGACTCCGGGAGGAACGCGAACCCGGCTATGAGTATGACAGCCCATACAAATTGGATATAGATTGGAATTAGGTATGCCGAATTCCCATCTCGGTCCTTCGTAGAGTTGTTGACAATGGCAGCAAGTAGAACACCAAAAGTTTTCGCGGTATGGTAGCCCGCAGTGATTGTACCTCTGATATGCTTCGGAGCGATTTCGGCTTGGTATAAAGGGCCTATTGATGAAATAGCGCCTGTTCCGAAACCCACGATAAAGCGGCCTTAGAGTGGTGTTAGCAAGGATAGAAGGTCGCCCAATTGTCGAATGAAGTACCTCCTGCGAAGAGCGCGGCATTGGCTGCCGCGACTTGCATGGCGACGCCGGTCATAAAGATTATGCATCCAAAGATGAGGCCCCTAAATTTGAAATGAGGTTATCCGATACATGACTGAACTTCGCCAGTGTACCTACAGTCGACGTCCCCTGACATCGGCTAAATATCCTGTGGAGAAGGCACCACAGAACAAGCCAGCAGATAGGACTGATACAAACAGCGACTTCTTGCTGGATGGCAAATACCATGTTCCGTCAGGTTGCTGAGTGCCGTAGGTCTGCTTGAAAGGCTCCATAGCCAAAACACCGGCAATAAGGCCTGTATCAAAACCGTATAGGATGCCACCAATTGCCGTGAAAGCACCAATGATTATGGATGGCAGCAACGAGCCTTTTTGGAATCCGCGGATCATAGTTGGTGTAAAGGAACGATATAGAGACGGAGTGGTGAATTCTAGATGGCGCTTCAAAGTGACACAAATCTCGAATCAAATTTTATCAAAACATGAGAGGATAATTGACCGAATTGCAAATGTCATAAAAATGACTTTGATAGCGTTATGGGGATAGACGTTATCAACGACTGCGGGGCTCTGACATAAAAAGTCTTAATCATGTTATCGATGGACGCCCTATGTGCGGCTCTGACATTTGCGCGACCAACTTATCCCCTTTATTAATCACTGACGAAGACTGTAGAAAATGCCGGTAGCAGCCAGATCATCGCAGTAATATTTTTCTTTAGATATTTAGGATATGAAGGCTATCTGGCCGTATCGCTATCCCAGCCAGACAACGGAAATTGCCGAAAAATAATGTCAAGAACTGGGCTAGGGTCTGAATCGGAGCTCGACTCTCCCGGGCGCCGGTTTGTTCCGATAGTGTCGAGTAATAATCGCTAAGGAACTGCCGGGACAACACACAAGATACGCTAGACGAGTTGTTTGCAGCCCGGCTAGCCTGCACCTGGAGATATTTAAAGTTATGAAGTGGTCGCTCCGATATCTTCGGTTACCCTTAACCGGAGTCAATATTGCCATGATATACTGGAAAAAAGATTGGACTGAACATATTCATAAAGCGCCAATACCAATAGCAGCATCTTCTACCTGTACATATACGAAGGCAAGAATGCACGCAGCTAAGATGTGGTAGTGCCGATTCGGTCAAGCTGCTGTGTCGTTAGCATCCAAAGCACTCTCACAGCCTCTCATGTCTGTCATAGTCTTTTGACTAAGCCGTGCTCACGACGACTCTCGGAGGATATAATTACCTTGATATCACAGTCTTGTCCGGAAAGGGATAGACTCTGATGGACCGCCACCTGGTATGCTACATGCTTCCTCTTCCAGGCAGAACTTATTTTATTCGTTGTCGCATGTTCTGTTTTGCGGGAGACCATTGGATATCAATTGAATGCCATCGGCAATTGGAATTATCAAAAATCTCGCTTATGCAGCTACCAAATGTCCAATACAGTAGCAGCAAATGTATTTGAATACGTTGGGGTGCATCGAGCTCTTACTGGCTGTCAGCGACAAAATGCGCGTGATGTCCTGGATACCATGGTTTGCCGTGGCGATGTAAGCACCTCAATCCATGACGGTGACGAACCAACTATATAGTTGTCGATATGCACTGGGCGCCGGAACAATCATTGCCATTGTAAAGCCTCGCCAGCGATTCGCCGGCGACAACTGACCTGACCACATTACTGGAATCAATCGACCTTACATACCTGCAGGATATGTATGTTATGCCAGAAAGGCTCATGAACAATATTTGCATGAAGTTTGACTCGGGGGTCGACATGAACTTCCAACTGAACCTGGTACGACAAACACATGAACTTACTTTGTAGCGCTAATCCTCGGAGTGAACCGAGCGAAGGAGAAAATTGACCGAAATGACATATGCACACTATTGGGATATTTAGGAACTCTACTCGGTTGGACATTACAATGACTTGTGTTATCTTTACACTCCGGACACATGTCCCTCATGATGTATACTGATGTAGTTGATCGAGGTCACCATCATCCAGCTTTGATCAATGATTAATGTTATGAAATAATATTCTACATATGGCTGTATGGTCGATCGCTATTCACTTTATTTTGGATAAATTGGAGCTATTAAGAGATGCTACAATGTACAGTGTAGTCATAATGTGGTTTAATAACAGAGTCGAAATATCTCTGCCCAAAAACTAAGTACGCCATCTAAACGAGTACTCTGTCAAAGCTTTATGTGCGAAGATTCACTAAATTGAAAACATTTATCATCAAAACTTGCCAGCCTTAATTGAAAACAGAAGAGCGCTTAATATTGCTCTTGCATTTCAATATCGAGTTCGTCAGAGTACGAACTGGTCTTTCTGTAGATGGGGACGTTGTTGCCTAATGCAAATTTTCCCTTCTCGCAGTCATATAACCTTTCGCAGTTTGCTTTAATCCCTGCTCCAGTGACGTGTTCGGTACATACCCTAACACCGCTGTCGCAGAACTATTGTCAAACCACCTTTGAGCAAGACCATCGCCCAAGTTCTTGACAGTAAGGGGCGGTTCCTTCCGGACAATCCTCGCAGCCTTTTCAGATATCCACGTGAGAAACAACGCCACTGGCGCTGGTATGGTAATACCCTTAACTTCTTGTGCCTGCTCGCTGGAACCGCTTGCATCAAAGGCAGCCCATACCATTGTGATGAAGGTTCTAAACGGCATTGGCTCGACATTCGTGATGAAAAAAGGCTTTCCAGCAGCAGATAATGAATTGGATGCTTCGGTTGGGGAAATACTCAGAAGGTTTTCTGCGGCGAGAACGTGTGCAAGTGCAAGGTTGGGAGCGTAAGTGAAATCGTATAGATTTTTTCCTGGGCCGATATGGACATTGCGAGGAGCGGAGAGCATTAGGGGGATGAGGTTGTTGTCGTTGGCGCTGAACACGGCGTGGGTGCGGATGGCAGTAGTGGGAAGCATGGCAGTAGATGATGAGAGGATGAAAGACTCTGCGAGTGCCTAGAGAGTTGTTTGTCAGCGCTGTAGCGATCTTTATCTCTAATACGCACACTCAGAGAACACATGCAAAGGTTGATATATAGAAGCTTAAATCAACATCTGGATGACATGAAAAGTTCTACATTGCGATCAAAATATTGTTCCGAAAGCGATGTGGGTGAATATATACGCCACAAGTAAGGGAAAAGTGCCAGTAAAGGTTATCAACAGACAAGGAGATAACAGTACCTTGGATTTCGCGTAAGGATCATCGAACACCTTAGGTATCGCCATTGACTCATTCACCCCGGCCAAGTCCTGCCAGCTATCGCCTTTCACAACATCCGAGCTGCTCGTGAAAACCAATGCCTTTACAGTTCCAACCGCCGTCGCAGCAGCCAAGACATTCCTCGTGCCTTGGACATTAACGGTAATATAATCGTTTTCTGTGTCCATATGAAGGCGTTTAGCAATCTGGGGAATCAACCCAGCAGTGTGGAACACAACTAGAGGCTTTACAGCCTTGAAGGTCTCTTTCACGATAGCCTCATCTGTGATATTGCCGGCGTAGTAAGTCACTTTCTCGATGTAGCGCGCATCGCTAGCTATGGGCTTCTCGAGGTCTAGGACAGCGATGGTCGCCGTTGGGTATTGGTCTTGGAGGTGCTTGACAACGGCGATTCCGACTTGGCCACAGCCGCCGGTGACGATGATTGACGTGCCATCGAGGACCATAATGAATAAATGCCGGTGTTATGGCTATTGGTGTGGGAAAATATGCCAGCTTTAATGGACTACTGGTTTACAATCGCTGCGGTCATTGCGCTGTGCAAGGCCGTTGGCTTGCTGCGCCAATTCGATATTACCTTATCAAGTGGCTTGGCGTGGGAGTGTGGCTGTGCCGGCTGCATGGTCTTTGCTCTGCCGCACAGGCGTTGAGCGTACGCTTGCTGATCCGTACGACGATTGTTCCTGAGTATAAAAAGTCTCCGCCCACCTATACCACGAGAAAACAAGTCTCCGCCCGGCAGCTTGCAGCTCAGCACTGACTTGCAACGGCCTCGAATACTCTATACTATTATGTTCAGTCTCGAATTTTTCGCGACTGCAATAGCCGTCACTGGTGGCTGCCTGATCCTCCAGCATATTCTCTTGTCGGCGACGCAGGATGAGCCACCTCTGGTCAAAGGTCCAATTCCTTTTTTGGGCTCCGCGCTCGCATTTATAAGGAATCCGCAAAACTTGTTAGTTGGCCTTCAAGAGAAATACGGGCGGGTCTTTACCATCTACATGGCAGGTGACCGGGTTACCGTTCTCACAGACACAACCTTCGGCATTCCACAAGCATTCAGCAAGAGAAGCCTCTCGTTCTTACACTTTCAAATATCGTTTTCTCAAATAATCTTTGGCTTCACAAAGTCCTTTGCCATGAATTTGGAACTTCAAAGGAAACTCTTGCACAAAATCAGCAGTGTACTGGGCTCCAAGCCATTGTCCGCAGATATTACTGAGACTTTAAAAACGACTTATCTCAGTCTCATTGACGATAGCTCACGATACGCAAGATGCGAAGGGGAAGTCGTTGATTTATATGATTTTTGTCGACGTAACATGTTTTACGCCTCTGCGCGTGCCTTGTTCGGTCCTGAATTCTCAGTCGATAAGATTTACCGTCCATTCGTCCTCTTCGAAGAACACTTTCCCAAGTTTGCTAGAGGATATCCTCGATTTTTAAACAGGGAAGGCTACAGAGCCCAAAAGGAAGTGTTGGACGAATTAGGATCGTTTTTCATGGATTCTTGTCGCGTAGCGAAGGCGTCCCTCCTTGTACGGTCCTTGTCTGACATATGCATGGGCAGCAGCAACAACTCTTCTGCTGATATTGCCGGGTTTTTCTTTTCGATTTTAGTTGGATCAAAATCGAACTCAGTTCCTGGTGCGTTCTGGGTGTTGTCGAACATAGTCGCGGATGCCGAACTCAAGGCTGAAATCGAAGCGATTATTGCGAAACACTATGATGCTGAGACGGGCGAATTTGACTGGACTGCATTGTTACAGGATCCATTGATTACCTCGTGTTTTAAAGAAACGATGCGACTGCACGGGAACATAATGCCAGGACGCAAAGTGATGGAAGATATGACACTTAAAGTTGCAAGCCGGTCGAAAGACGATGCCAGAGATGTACTGTTCCGTAAGGGGAGTTCCATTGTGATGCCGGCGAACGTTATACATTGGAATCCAGATGTGTATCCTGACCCAATGAAATGGATTGGTAAACGATTTCTGGAGGAGAGTCAAGGCGTTTTGATACAAGGTGGAAGTACAGCGCGTGCTTATATACCTTGGGGTGGCGGTGCCGATATGGTATGTCTTCCGGGTTTCTGACAGACTGTCTACTGACGAATGTTGCAAGTGCCCAGGACGACATCTCGCACTTTTGGAGGCCGTAATACAGTTAGTGTACACATTAGTCCGCTTCGACATTGAACCAATCGAACTCTTACCCGCACCTTTATTAGAGGGTCGATATATTACCGGCATGTTCAAACCTAAAAAAAGCTATCGCGTTAAATTTACGAGGCGGAAGATGCCGTTGGTGCCAGTTTCCGCGTGATGTTGACGAAATGTCGACGGAATAGCTTATTTAGTCGTTTAATTGGAATTAGTAGGGCCATCTATCTTTGTTGAACTATATTTCCTCAGATCACTTTGTCACACAGTGGCTTGTCAATGGATAACTTCACATCTCTGCCTGTGAATGTACAGAATCAATTGATCAGTATTCTGCACGAAACATATTGAGTTCTCAATGCTAGCAGATATCTGCTTCTAGGTTTAAGACACTTCATACACAGATGATGGCATTACTCCAAGTATGCGTCGATTGCTTGGACTAATCGTAGCGCAACTCCATCTCATGCATCCCCAACGCACCACACACACAATGATCCAGCACGCCAAGGAACGAGAGATGACCTGCTGATCCATAGGTCAAGCTATGGGCCAATTGCGGTACAGGTTGTATCTAATTCCTGCTTGAGATTCTCCCGACTCTTTACAATCGAAAGGTGGTGCGCTCTTGGGCGGCAATTCAAAGCTTAGTAGATCGCTGAATATTCATTGAAATATTGAGACCCAATTGCCGAAAATGGTTCCGATTCCGCGACAATTAATGCAAGATATTCTCTTCTAGTCTCTCTTCAACTGAGCGAACAGGTTGCTTAGAAACGATGTAATATCGCTTGAAGCTCTAGGAATAGGCAATGGAATTGGAGCACCAGGCTTGTATATCTTGTGCTGCGATGAGAGATGTGTATTCAAATTTCCTGACGACCCTTGCAGAACTGAATCTAGATGCCCAGGAACAGTGAGTCCGCATAATGAGCCGATCAGGACGACTCGTTTTAGTTGCCTTGCGGACAAATGGGTTTCGAGCTCCTAGTTCCACGTAGAGTTTGCTTTATAGCCCGACTCAATAGTCATCCGTATGTAGATCACAAGGATAGTTGCATTTCGCCAAGGCCAAGGCAATTGCAGCGCGATCTTCATGAATGACTTCAGTCGTGCGTGGGAAAGAATGATTCAAATATAAATGATGAAACATCAAGCTCGATTCTGCAGCATCAGGCGGCACTATCATCGTGGCCACCAAGACTATTCTAAAGATAACGACGAGTACCTTGGGCTGACAGTTAATCACGAGCTCGCATATACTCCTGGCCTGTCTGAAAGGCCATGCATGCCTCTAGGATCGATACTTGGAGCAAATTTGTACACCAAGAGACGAAGCCGACGAGGTCGATTCTACAGATGAGGTGTTTGACATCGCGATCAAATTGACTGGTATCTGCTCTTTTGTCTTGCCTTGACGCTGCTAGTCATGCTAACTCTTCCACAAGTGATCTTAATGTCATTCCAGACGCAGCTGCTTCTACCTCGCAAGAAGATGAATCTGGAAAAGACCTATTACTCTCATGATGCCCTTTCACAGTCTCCGACGCACCAGCTGGCGAATGTAGAGCAATCGAAGTCAACGGAGGCCAATTCCAACTCTATAATTGATATTATTAGTTTCTCTGCTCAAAGTTTAATTTATGATTTATAAAATAATTATTCTTAAATAAAAATTTTATTAATCTTCAATGAGGATAGAGAATTAAGTATATGAATAAAATGGATCTAATAATAAAACTGTCACAGCAATCAAGGTTTGGTTGCTTGACGGTGTTCGTGTCAGGGAGTGGGGTATCTGTGTTCATGCATGTCTACGCTGACAGGACTTAGAAGCCTCGCCCTACGGAATATTTTGGACAGTATAAATATGTAACGCATATGTAACGCCGATATCACGGAGAAAACGTTGACCGTAGTCCTGAAGAAGACAAACGTAATCTTAAGATATTATCAAAACGTAATCCTAAGATATTATCATTGCTTGGTGTGTTCCAGAGACCTATTTTCAGCCGAAGTGATTAAACCCCACATTAGATTCGCGCTACTGCGGCTTCGGAAGTCTACCGGTAATGAGTTCAACTTCACCAATTCTACGCATTTCGAACAACACAAGAAAAATCCATCCATTTACATATGGCCCTCTGTTGCGAGTTGTGGATGTAGATCTCAGCGCTGGCTTTCTTACTGCTCGACTACCAAACGAATGTTCAGTCCCGAGTTCATTGTGACTGTTGTGGCTATCGTCCTTGGTGGCCTAATCTTGCAACACCTTCTCCTGTCGGCAACAAAAGATGAGCCACCATTTGTCAAGGGCCCACTTCCATTTCTCGGTTCCGCACTCTCATTTGCGAGGGATCCACATTCCCTCCTACATGGTCTCCAAAAGAAATACGGGAAGGTCTTTACACTCTATCTCGCCGGCGAACGAATGACCTTCCTTTCGGATCCGATCTTCGGCAACCGGCAAGCATGGAATAACAATACCTCCGTCTCACTCGCGCTCTTCCAACAGTACATCGCGCAAACGCTCTTCGGCTTCACAAAGTCCGTCGGGGCCGATCTCGAATTTCAGGACAAACTAGCGAAAAAGGTAATCGCGGTCCTTAGCTCAAAGCCTTTGCTCGCGGATATCACTGGGACTTTAAGAGCGGCGTATCTCAGTCTGGTCGACGACAACTCGCAATACGCGAATTGTGATGAGGAAATTATTGACTTGTATGAGTATTGTCGACATAATGTGTACTATAGCTCAGCAAGGGCTCTGTTCGGACCAGAGTTTCCATTCGATGATATTTATCAGCCGTATATCCGTTTCGAAGACGACATCACGAAGTTCGTCAAGCGGTACCCCCGATTTTTGAACAGAGGAGGCTATAATGCGCGGCAGAAAGTTTTGGAGGCATTAGGTTCTTTTTTGGCCGACCCTTCTAAAGTAGCGCAATCATCAGTCCTTGTACGCTCGTTGTACGACATCTTCCTGGCCAGCGCCTACAAATCTCCTGCTGATCTCGCGGGATATTACTTCGCGATAGTCTTTGCTTCAAAATCGAACTCTGTTCCGGCCGCGTTCTGGGTATTGGCGAATATAGTCGCAGATGCTGAACTCAAGACCGAAGTCGAGGGAATAATTGCAAAACATTATGATCCTGAGTCGGACGAGTTTGAGTGGACTGCGCTGTTGGAAGATCCGTTGATTACATCGTGTTTTAAAGAAACTCTCAGGCTCAACGCGAATGTCTTATCAGGACGCAGAGTAATGCACGATTTCACAGTTAGAGTCGCGAACCAGTCTGAAGACGACGCGAAAGATGTAAGGCTACGCGCCGGGAGCACGGTCATGATGCCGCTGAACATGTTACATTGGAATGCGGACATATATCCCGACCCTATGAAATGGAACGGCAAACGATTTTTAGAGGAGAATAAAGGCGTTTTGATCCGTAATGCGGATAAATGGCGTGCTTACGCACCATGGGGAGGCGGTGCCCATATTGTATGTCTTCTGTTCTTTCATTTTCTCAATTTCTGCTAAGCAAATTGGACAGTGTCCTGGACGATATCTCGCAGTTTATGAAGTTGTTATACAATTAGTATATACACTAGCATACTTTGACGTAGAACCGATCGAAGACCTGCCAGCGCCGATTATAGGTGATCGATACGGTGGAGGGGTGTTGAAACCTGAAAGGGGCTATCGTGTTAAATTTACGAGACGCAAAACGCCGTTGATGTCTAGTGCCTGAATAAGTATGAGGCAGAGTTAGTTCACACTTCATTCTCAGAAAGGTATTCTTAGAGGACTATTTGACATAACAGTGCCTGATACTGTGCACTTGCGTACGGCATGACATCGAAGACTTCCATGTTCGTTTGTGCCAATTTGACTCTTACATGAACGCTGGTTTCTTGCTTCACAACTGCACCGGGAGAAGTTGGTATTGAAAATATTATATCCTCGACAGTAAACATTCCAAGCTTCCAGTGTAACAGTCGGTCCTGAAATTATATTTTGTCCATCTGGTAATGCTGCATGTTGGAAACACAGTGTCCCGTCGATACCGCCTAGAAGGTACATCCGAGGACCCTTCTTACCTGGCCTCACAAAGTCGAGAGTTCTTTGATGAGCGATAGTCGACCGATCCCATTGCTCTACAGCTACAGGGGTATAAAGCCTAAGTGGGTACACCTATGAACACCATTATCCTGATGAAGCCGAGCCCCGGGCGAGTTTTTCCCGAGGTGGTAGCCTCGTAAGTGTACGCCCCCTGCCACGGCGATAAAATATAATCCTGCCTCATGCCTGCGTGATTCGCAAATACTCGACGAGTCAAGCTCTTCGCTTGGTTGCCGGTCTGAAAAGATTGCGCATGCTAATCTGGATGAAGCCGCTAAAGGCAGCACTGCAACTACCATAGTGCACCACACCGTAGAATCCCGAAATATGGAGTATTATTAGAGTTAGATCAGGGTATAGCGGTCCATCGTGGGGGGTTGCGTCCGGAATTATTAGACCATTGCCTGAACGCCAAGTCAGCTGAACACTACAAAAAAAGGGTCCTGTTATCCAAGCAGCCCAGCAACTTTGTGTTGAACAATGCCACATGACATATATTGATAAGACTGCTATCCCAGCAAAGCAACTACGGATCCTGCCACCTGCTAATACAATCACAAGCTACTTCGCAATATGCCCAACACAGCTAATATAATAGAGATGAATCGCATTCTATATGAATCCTTTGCCATTCCCAAGGGTTGTTGCTGGAATTGCAACGAAGAGCAAGCGTGCTTCGGTCGCATGGAAACTTAGCTCAATACAATGAAGTCGGCAAACCGTTCCACTGCAGTCGCTTCGACAGGAATCAGAAGACTCTGCAAATAGCGACCTAAGTCTAAGCGAACATCACTATCCGGGATGTCCGCAGCAGCCCATGCAGCTTCCGACATAAAGTCGCCTACTTTAAGTCCAATTGTTGTAGGGAGATGGACCTTGCGGCGCCCATTTTCAATCAGCACCTACAGTCGCACGGATGTGAGCAGGACAGGCGTCATAAGTCACCAAGAAGACCTTACTCACCGTTCTGGAAGGGCGCTTCCTGTCGGCTCGCCAGATTTCAATGAATGCCTCCTCCAACTTCCCGAACCACCTGTGATTGCGGTATTCCATTGGACCATACGCACCTTGCTCCAAGTTCCTTAGCCCCGCTTTAGCCACGGTTTGTCCCATTCTTGCCAATTCCATGTTGACGTCGTCGATATCGTCATACGCAATCTCAGGATTTTTAAACCGAGGGGATTCCCTAAGGCACAACAATATTACAACTTTCGCATTGCGACCTTTAATCCACATATCCTTGTCACGACGAAGGCCAGGGTGTTCCTCGCTAAATCCGACTTCAATCGCCACACGCAGGAGAGGCCCTTTGTCGTGATCCCCATACATGAATGAACCATCGGGATCTTTCGAGCTCTTGGAATATTTGCCATAAGTACTCCTTCAGGTGGTAGTCCCGCTGTCGGTAATTCTGGCTGTTTCGTCAGGCTTGTGAATCGATAGATATTCCCGGGCGGATGAGATGATTTCATGTCTGAGCTCCGCAGCTGCACCTTCATGAAGATCTCTTTGGATAGTCACCACGGTCGCTATCTGCTCAAGACTATTGTATGACAAGCGTGGATACCTGCAATCTCCAATAGTCAACCATTCGCTGGATCGAAGTTCAATGCATGCGGACAATTGATACCTTTGATCCTCTGTAATATTCGCCTCCGATTTATACTTGGACCAACTGCAATTTCAAGTCCTGAGAATAAGGCAGGTGAATATCTAGTCGGTTTCTGGTGGATTATTGGTGCTCAAAAGATGAAGCGCTTGATCATAGGCCGAACTAGCATTCCCGTCGTTCGATAGAGAACTTGGGGCATAAATTGGCATCTCTTTGGACATGTCGACTGTGGACTCAGTTTCCGGCAGAGCGTTCAGCCTAAACTTGTGTCCACTCATCTGATACGTCGCTGATGGGTGCAGTAGCCCTGCGACTCGTCGATCTCGAACGAGAGCATGATTTGCAAAGAATGTAACGACACCGGAGAAGCTGTTGCCTCGGTAGCTCGTGAAGTACGGCCAGCTATATCTCATAAAGTTGCGAGATGCAGTGGTTTGATGCCATGAGAAAACACCTGAGATCTTGCCAACTTGTTTGTGAGATGATGTACGTGTGCATGGGGATCTGTCACAGTTTATAAAACACTGAGCTAAAGGTTTCCCCTAAACTCATGTGTGGCGCATATCCGTCATCGTTGATACCCTAAACCATGCAGGCTCGCGTTGCAAATCCTCGAAATCGCACGAGTGGAAAATCACGAAGATCCAGGACAGTTTCCTCAGGAAAATTTTCCTGTGCTTATTTCCTAAAATGGACACAATTGCTAGTGAATCTCTGAATTCACTAAGCCGTCAACTTTTTTTGATTTTCATTCATGTACACTTGCAAAATGTAACCAAGTTCAAACAGTGACCAGATTGGCGATGCGATATGAGGTCTCCTCCTACTACCTGCCACAAAATCGGACATTCGACACTGCGGCTCGAAAGCTACACTACTTTTCTGATTCAAATTAGTGATTCCTTCCCTCCTCACAACCAACCACTGAACAAGACCCAGGATCTGTTAGTCCTATCCGTGGATATATCCGATATAACTAAATTCAATATTGCCCTATCCGTATCCGTATCCATATCCGTAGATTCTCTATCTGTATCCGTATCCACGACGGATATATCCGTTATCCGTCTATCTGTACCGATCCCTATCAAATATCTCCGGGGAACTAAGGTCTAGACAGCGCGCATTTTTTTAGATAACACCATTAATTTCGTTTGCAGACCAAAGCGTCCACTTACTCTGGGATTCAAATGCGTGCACGCTCTTTATGTAACCCTAACCCTCAATATTCTCCCAACGCCCCCCGCATTTTTCACCACCTTGCGTTGCTGCAATATTTAGATATTTCTAGCTCCAATGTTCTCATCCAACTTGCACGGGTCGATTCATGTGTATCATCGGCTCGGTTGCCCAGTAACTGTCAAAGTCCGAATTTTCTCAGGCGAACTCAACAACATGGTGTCTGCTCCTGAATATCCGGTCGAGTCTGCGAATCTCTCAAATCTTAATTCTATATGGTTTACTGAGAAATTTCTACTTGTCGATTTCGGTGAATCTCTCATGTTACAGATGCCGCCAAGTAGCAACATAGGCATGACGTTGTCCTACTGTGCCCCAGAGGACATAAATTCGAATCAAAATTGAATGTTTGGTCGGATATCTGGGCCGTAGGCTGCGCGTATAACTTCCTCACCCATTTTCTTTTTTCGTGCCTACGCCTTTCGCTGCGTGGCGCACGTTACACTGGGCCCTCGATATTTAAGGAGGGAAGGAAGGATTGGGATAGAATCTTGCCGTTTGATATCCTTGGTAGGTTTTTAAATAAAAGAGGTTCGTAGATTACACCAATATAACTGCTCTTAAGAATTTAATCATTCGGGTTTTACTCTCAATCCAAATACTAGCAGTTGGAATCCTATGGCAATTAATTACTCAGCATAAGCCCTGTGTAACCCTGTCACGGAGGTTACTTATTATCTGTTGTAATATTGACTATATTGAAGCACACAATAGCAAACAAACATATACATGACTGAAGGTTCCTATGACCTCTATATATAATTGAGTCATTTCCTTCTGGAACCTTCTAGGCATTCCACCCAATACCCAATTGTGTCATGCTTACATATTGCTAGAATACAATCTACGATCGTAGGCTAGAGTGTTCTACATATTTCCAAATCATCCCTTTCCAACCCAAATATAAGTTGTTCGTACAACCGTTTCACGATTTCAGCCCCCCGCCCCAAAACATAATATACACGACGATGGCCTCCTATCTCCCGCAAGACGCTGGTTTCCTCCCCTGGTTCCTCCTCTTCGTGCCTACCCCTCACTTCCACATTTTCCTCGTCAGCTAACAAACAACAGAACACAGTTCTCTCCTGGGGAAACACCATCCAATGCTTTCTAGCCCCGACCAAAGTGAAGGAGTTATATGCCGGTCCTAACGGTGCATCCCAAGTAACGAACCTCTCAGCCCACACTTTCGGATGCTGGACCATACTAAGCGACTTCGTGCGTTTTTACGCTGCGTATAATATCACCAACCCGCAAGTCTATGCTCTCGCATTTTGGGCATATGTTGCAATTTTGTTTCATTGGACGACTGAGTTACTGGTGTACCATACTACAAAGATTGATGCGGGGAATATACTGAACTTCTTGATTGATGGCGGGGGTTTGGTGTGGACGTTTTGTCAGTGAGAACGCTATACAGGGACTAAGAGGACACTCTATACTCTCGTTGAGACTCGTGCGGGATTTCAACTTTTTGAATCCTTCTTTAGAGGCCGACATGAAGTTATTCGTCAGATAGTAGAAACCCTGGGCAAACTCCCAGACAAGTGGTGGACTTCGTGGGAGAAGCGCCATGTCTAATATTCACTACAGGAACGGGCAGGTCGATAAATCACAGGATGGGAGGAAACTAGGGGTGGATACGATTACGGTGCCGTCAACTTTTGAGATTATCGTAAAGTTAATCCCAAAAATGAAGCTCTAATCGTAAAGTAATCCTATAGTGAAGTATAAAATCGTAAAGTAACCCGGGATAGTTTCCGTTAATCAGTAGAGCTCACACTTACTCTAGTATTTATCATCGGGAATATAATTATGATTTAATTAATAGTTTTCATTTAGGACCTGAATGACGTGTGGTTATTTGGCCAATGCAGCAGTGAATGAGGTAGCGCTAAGTGCTAATTTTCATTTCAATCCTTCTCATCCAAACTTTTCAACATCCAATCTTCGACCAATGTCTCTTTATGTCCATTGACAGCCAAGCTCACCATAGCCTTCCCAAGACAGTCGAGAGTAATAAACTTAAAGGTCCAGCCCAAGACCCAGCTCAGGGCGATACTTATAGAAGCCTTTTTTAATACGAAACCTGGTCGCGCAATATAGACTTCAAATCCATTACTGCGATTTTTGTGATCGAGACGCAGTAATTCATTCTCAAGTTCCCCACGCATCTTACGGTTTTCTGCAACGAAGTAGAGGTGCTTATTCGGATCTTTCTCGGGGAGTGCACCAGAAAGGTAGACGAACCTAAATCCTCCGTTTGCTTGTCGTTTTCCATGCAACACGTCTGCGAACGTAGTCGCTGTTGCCAGAGCAAATTCGAAGTTTATATGACGATTCAGCTCTGGCGGCTTAATTGGCACGTTTGTGCCAAGACAGTATAAACACGCTTGCGCACCGTCAAGATCGGCCAAGACCTCAGGGCTAAAGCACGTGAAATCACTGTGGATGATGACACGGAGCTTATTCTCAGGATCTGTCACTGGTGGCTCAAAGTTCCGGCGCGAGAGTGCGATAATGGACGTGATTGACGGATTCAAGATACATTGCTTTAGAACCTCGCTGCCGATATAGCCTGTGGGACCGGTAAGGATAACCTTCATATCTTGACATAAAATTGCTCGCTGCAGAGCTTTTGTCGATGCGGGGATTCAACCACTAGCACTTAGATTCTTATATAAGAATGCTGGCGTATAATTACTGACCATCCTGATCTATTCTTAGACAGCTTTCTAATAACAACTTCCTGCTCTACTCAATTCCACTATTGATTGTGAGGGCTTGATGCGCCATTTTTCGTGGCATGCCATCTGGCGGTCCAGGGTTCATTTGAAGCGGGGTAAAGTTGTGCCGTCGGCATATTCATTCGTTCCGTCTACCTGAACTTACCGTACACCGTGCTCAGCTCTTTTCCGGCGACACGCGAGAGTTAGGGTCCTGTGGTATTCAGGGCATTGCAAATCCGCCGTTTACCATACACCGCTTCAAATGTGTGAAGTAGTATTATGTATGATATCTTATTACCATAACTTATCGTACGATTGATTATATGCTGTAAGAGATCATAACCCTAATCCTCGCCGATATATGACATCATATGAGCATCTATGGTGCATCTTGCACCACAGATGCTGGACCACTCCCTCACCGGACCGAAGCGCGCCTAAGCCATCTTAACAGCATTCTGCTCAGTAGGACTGTCGTCAGTTAAGACGTAAACACTTTTAACGTCTGTACTGCCTCGTAGAGGAGTGTGCAAATTCGCGAATCCGATCGCCTTTCTTGAAAGGCTTCGTGACAGTAGTGCCAACCTCTTATCTGACAATGCCAGCATAGTTATCTTTGATACAATGTAGTCCATATTAACAAACAGCTCGATTATTCTCGTTGCACGCTTTCACTTCTGTCTCTTCAAGGAACTGGAGATTCGGTAGTGTGGTCGACCATTTCGCACGACGTCGTTCCGGCAGGCATTCGAGAGGCGTCAAGAATTCGTGTGACTTTCGCCCCTATGGACCATTTGTGCGCAGCCCATAAGTCTCTCGAAGGGAAATGTGAATTCTTGCCAAGATTGTTAAATAATAGCCGAACTTATAAACCAATCGCTTGATTGGAGTTCAAACCCATAGACGTGAATTGTCCCTGAGACTGGTCCTCATCAAGACTACCCTCTCAGTTCCCGTCTCATAGTTCATATCCATTCAGGCCATATCCATTACTCCAGTAGGCGTGTAGACTACCGTGGATGCTGATGTCCAAAATCAATCTGCCAGCTTTTACGAGTCCCAGATGGTACCGTAAGCACATATATTTCGCGCTCTCATGCCGTACACGACTTCTCTCGTTGCGGAGGGATTTGCAATAACAAAGACAGCCTCCGCATTGATCTGCTTGACGAGCTTGTAAGTTTCAAGCACCATATCTGGGCGTACACCTCTGCGGGCGTTGATGACGACGGCGTCGGGGTCGACGCGGTACACTTCGTCAATAATGACTTGGCCGTAGGTAGTAATCGGATCTCGGGTGGACCACAATATGCGGCACGGGATTTCATATGGACTCAATAGGGACAGGCACGGTCCGATGCCCGAACCAGTGGCCACGACGACTATTCGATTAAATATTGTGGCAATCCGTAACACGCCGTATCGCCGCTGGAGGCGTCGATCCACCGCGCGTTCGAGGACCTGATTCATCCAACGGCTTGTGTTACGCAAGTCTGGGGCATGACCGAGCTCGGATGGGTGTCGACGTTTAAATCGCCGGCCCGGGGCGTTGCTGGCTCGGTCGGCATGCTTTTGCCGTTTGTCCAGGCGAAAATTGTCGACGACCAGGGTCAGGAGATTGTCGACGCGATCGCGACCGGTGCGTCGGGCGAGATATACATTCGCAGCCCGATGCGCATGCGGTGCTACCTGGCCATGCCGACCGAGACTGCGGCCGCGTTCGATGACGACGGATTTTATCGGACTGGCGACATTGGGTATTGCCGCGAAGGGGTTTGGTATATAATCAGTCGCATTAAGGTATGGAGCTCGGGGGCAGAGGGGACGGACTGGCTAACACTATGTAGGACCTTATAAAGGTGCGCGGTTGGCAAGTGTCGCCGTCAGAGATAGAGGCGACGCTGCTGGCCCACAACAGCGTCGCAGACGCGGCTGTGATCGGAGTGATTCCGCCAGGCGAATCAGGCGAGGTCCCGCGCGCATATATCGTGCGGGCGGAGTCGTCACTCACCGAATTCGACGTTCAAGTCTGGGTGCGTGAGCGGCTGGCGAATTTCAAGGCATTGGATGGGGGCGTCGAGTTTGTGGACGTTATCGCGAAAAATTCGACTGGCAAGATACTCAAGACTGTACTGCGAGAGTCATATGTGCGTCGAATAAATTCATAAGTGTCTATAACAACAAATACGATCCCAATTTAAAAGTACACGACTGACGCTATCATCCTGGACAGAGCTCAAAAGTCGAGCAACTGCCAGACGTGCCTAATCGCGGTTTCCTGATTGTCGAGCCCGAGCGTGATGAACCTCCTGATTGTCGAGTCCGAGCGTGACAAACAAGATATCGAGATATCGTCGAGCCACCCGTGGTAGTTGTCGTTTACAAGGCTGCTCACCTCCACTGTCAGCTCCATTTACGCCGTTCACTTTTTGGTATTGTCAGTCGAGGAGCGACGACGTCGTGCTACTCTTGCGGTCGGCGCACCTCATGGCTGCGGTTTAGACAATTGGCCGATCGTCTGCGCCGTTGTACATCAGGTTTGAAGAGCGCGTGATGCGGAATGGCGTGTTCATGACGACGAGAATCAGAGAGTAGTACACTTCGTGGGTAGACAGGTGAGTTCCGGCCAACGGAACGAATGAATATGAACACCCTAACGGAAACCAGTGCCCTTCGAATCATACTTTAGATTTCACAACGTGTCGGGCCTGCCGCTGTGACTTGGCGGCCAGATAGCTCGCAAGGCTGATATCAACATACTATAGCAAGAAAAAAGCTCAACTCAACCTATAAATCCTATGTGATAAATAGATCTATTGATTCTGATTAAAACTACCGACGCAGTTTGGTTAAAAAATTTCTTTATTTATTTACTGATTTTCTTACACTACTTGGTGTCCATCGAATATCATACCGAGGGAAACGTAACCTAGTCCCAAAAAAGAATAGTGGGTCGGGATTCCAATGTTTCTCCGTGCATAAAGATAATGGGCACACTCTAAGATGAGCCCAGCATTCAAGTAATCTAGTAGTCATGGGCACGGTTTCTGGAAAATCAATCTCAGTTTTAAGTAAATAGTACAAGCATCAAAGCTAGGGCTCATTTGTCACGTCGAGAATTTCTTTCACAAGGACAAACACAGAGAACATTGGGTAACAGCGAAATCGTCTAGGATACGGGCAATGGTAATAACGCCATGAAAACACCTACCGCGCAGAATGAAGTATAAATACAACACAAAATATAGCAAATGGACAGTTATCTAGGAACAGGCTGCGCGTAAGAAGTGTTTTGCCGTACGCGCCGGATCGCGGTGCGCACCATTGAGCTCCTGAATTGTGTCTCGAACCATTCACGCCGGAAGAAATTCACTGGTGTCGCTTCCATATGTTGACTGTTGAGGAGATGTGTGGGTATACAATCGCCGAGAACAACTTCCTGAAGGTTTGGTGAGATGTTCGGCACTACATATTCACCATTTTTGACAAGGGTCTTAAGGCATATTAGTTAAACTGATACAAGACATCCCTTTACATGTTTATCACGTACAAATGACTGGGATGGTTCCAGTAATGTTTCCGGTGTGCAGTGCTTATCCTATCCTCGAAAGGTTTCCAGAACTACAAGCCTGACTCTCCCAAACCAGGTTACACCGTCGATTTCCAACGGTCCATACGGATGCTGAATTAGTTGATGATAAAAAGCATCTCTAGCGTCGTCCACCGCAGCATTTGCCTTTTCCAAGGACGCATAAAAGCGCCTCCTTCCTCGACTCTCTTCGCGAATACACATCGCCAGGCCGAGACTGCAGCGCAACGCGCATACCGACCAAGAAATGGCTGCCCGCATACTATCATAGGACTGGGAGACAGCGACCTCCACTGCAATCATCAGTGTGGAACGATCTCCCTCCCAATATAGCAGTGCACCGTCCGAAGCTCTCGTCGTGTTGTTCATGGTTGTTTCTGTCCTTTATGCTCGTCTATTGCCACTGTACTAGTTCTCAAGAATCATTGAGCTGATTCTTGAACCCCCCCCTCCCCCTCCCCCCACATCATGATCCTTGTTGAAACAACAACTATATCATAGAATGGTCAACAGCGCAAGCGCTATGAATTAGTTCGGATTCAGGTGTTGGAGAAGATGCAAGAATTTTGGAGTAAAATTTATTGTCGATCTTCTCGCTATGGACATTCCTTCATTTCGTTCCCTATCCTTTTTAATGTTCCTTGTTGCGCTGTGTATATAATCGTCTAGACTTTGTTGTGAGTTTCGGCAATTTCGTGTGTGCAGCTTTGAATATGAAGCGAATCCTTATGAAAATATCTTAGCGGTACTAATAGTCTTCCCAGGCTCTCCGGATGATTTGATGAAAATATATCCATCTCTCGGCGTGCCTGGGCCCTTGAAGAACTGGGGACATCTACCAAATCACAAGCAACTGCAGGGGAGGCGAAGACATAATGCCAGATAGTACAGATATGATAAGAATAAATGTCCCATCATAGGCGCATGGAGACATTATAGGCCAAGGACAAAGGACAACAAGTTGATATGCTTGCTTAAACCTGCAATTACCAGTCCGCCATCTCGGGTTTCCAGTGGTTTAAGTAATCCAATGATCCATCCTTGATATCTCGTCCGGTCGAAATTCCGTGATTCTCTAACCATGTAATAGCTGCTTCTGAAATTTTTGGACACTTCATCACAATAATTGTTTTGAGTCTCGATTTCCAACGCTGTCGTCTCCACGTCGGTGGTTGAAAGGCTTCATTGCTGTACACGTCATTCCACTCTCCAGTTAACAAAAACCATACTCCCCGGAACGTGACCAAGCAGCCTGCGACGTTAATGTACTCCAAGTCCCTTAAGTCTCGAAATACCCTTAAAGTTTCATCCTTCGTGGCTGTACAGCTAACGTCAAAGATCTTTAGCCTAGGCAACATGCGCGTAATGTAATGCGCAGGCGTGAGTCCTGGTTCGTCAATTCTCCAAGGTCTTGGAGCCTCAATAATGTCGTGTCCAAAACGGACGTTCATTGTGAATTTCCGCACCCAGTACCGGATACTAAAGTCTGTCAGCTTCTCCGGGTCGAATATTCCGAATAGATAGAGGCTGTCGTAGTCCGTCATTCGCTCCGCGCAGCTTGCGTCGAACTTTTCGATTGACTTGTATTCTTCGGCATCGAAAGCGTATGGATCCTCGTGAGGTAACGGTGCCAGATACCTAATGAGCCCGGTATCTTCCTCCTCTTCGGTAACTCGAGGCAGAGCATCACAAGAGTCGATAATAACAATCTTGCAATTCAATGGCAGAATTGGAAAATTGATTAAAATGCTCTGGGTCAAAATAATCTCTCGTAGGTTCTCGTTTCCGCGGAGATTTATCCTTGTCTGGAATATTTCCTCATCCTTGCCAATGCACCTAGACTTCACCCGCACGTATATAAAACTTTCAAGATTTGGCATCATCGCAACTAATTTATTTAAGCTCCCGGGGTCGAGAGACACAGTGGGTTTGTCCAAGTCCACGCCAAAGATAAAGTCATTGCGATGATCTTGAATACTAGATGTGGATCTTTGAGACCCGATTCGTAGCCATTTCATTGCTGGAAATGTTTTGAACTCAGGATCACCTGGCGCGGGAATATCGAAGCAAAGTGCGTGCGTCTCAACATGACGTGGACTGTCGCCGAATAAAAATACTTCCTTTAACACGGGGAAGTTGCCGCTTGCGAACAGGCTCACAAATTGTGTTGAATCATCCAGTGGCAGTTTTAGCGACCGAAGTTTTCGTAGCCCTTCAATGCGCGATTGTGAGAAGTAGTGATACTCGTCAAACACTGTTGTACAAAAGTTTATTTCTAGTTTGTAGAGTATACCGGGCGTCGTTTCAAGCACAGTGAAAACGAGTTCCAGAGCATTATCTAAATCTGGAATTAGTATGTTCTTGAGGTATGCTTCATAACATATATTCTGAGCCAATTCCGAAATGTTAAGAATGTCGCGATATAATACTGGTCGCTTGCAGTCGCGAAAGTCCCATACTTTCCATAAATCTGGCGTATTTTGAATGTATGTCTCCCATGACCTGCATACCTGCTTTATCCGTACTCGTTCAGGAAATTTGAGTCGCATAAAAATATTTTGAACAACATCGCTGGGTAGCACATTTACTGGGTCTCTGCCTTTCTCATTCATAGGCGGTAAGTTCCGATGATGGCGACTGAATGCACCAGGAAGTCCATATTTTAGTCTGGCTTCCCTTACTTCCCTAGCGTCGCGTAGATTCGCTCGAATCCGTTCATAATGGGGGCCAGTGGTAACTTGTATATTTTGTATGCCTAGTTGGTATATATCCACCTCTTTGTCGAGCTCTAAACGGTCGCCATAATATCGTCCAAGTAAGTCGTAGCCCTTAATGATGTTAATTCAGATCTCCGCTGAAAATTCGTAGTAAAGGACGCACCAAAGCTGACGCGGGAAACATATATACCATTAGCCATAACACATAGTAGTCCTTCTCGACATCTTGCATCCCGACCAAACACTGGTGATAGTGATATAAAACATTTAGCTGAATAAATTGAGTCTTCCTAAAATGCTGATATGTGCACAGCGCCTAGCCCACCAACTCGTCAGACAAACTGCAAAGTCCTTAAGAGAGAAGTGCATACCCCTTCCATTCGACGAGTCAGCTGTTCGTAGTTGAAGTATATGTCATTCGGTCGACGCGGAAATCGATTCTGCACATGCTCCACCCAAGTATGTGCATCACTAATCATGGCATCCACAGTTTTTGGAGCATGACGCCATGTATCAATACCAAACTGTGCCGCCATGAATATCGAAGTATTGTCTCACGTGTTGAAGATATATATCTGCATTTAGGCGGCGACAATTATTTTGGAGTCCAGAATGCCAAATTAATATATCGCAATTGACTGTGGATTGGACATACGTCACGAACGTCGGGAGGGGTAAGTGAGATGCATTGCGGCAACTAGCTCACAGGCAAAGGATTTCGAAGTATGCAGCCCCTGAGTCTCCGGCAAGCGAGCCTCCTACTGTCTCAATCGATCGAAGCGCGCCGTGATTCATGGGGTGGTTCTTGCGCACTGTAGTTATATTCCCTGTTTTGATGGCTTGTTCGACCGGTTGTCCTGCGTTTGGAAAGTTCAGTGCGGATATTACTTGGGTTCCCACATGTAGTTTAAACTATGTTCCGCCCCGCTCTTGGAAAGGAACTAAGCAGTACTGTATCGTTGCTGGTAATTGGACCCGAAATCAAATAGATATAAAGCTTTGTCGAAAATCCATTATCCAATGATGATATAAAAATAAATGGATGTGTCACTGATATTAGATAGCGCAGAAACTAGCCGAAACCAACTTGAATTTAGAATATAAATAGGAAGGAGACTATGCTCCTTCTTGAGTAAGAGAGACTGCAACTCGAGGGTCAATTGTGAGTTTGGGGTGTGAGCAAGTTTGTATAACCTGGAATCTTCCGGATGAGAAGAAGGTAGTAGGATATTCCCGGAGCAGATGCAGTTGTGTTGGTCATAATGCTGCCTCATTGGCCACTAAATCACAAGAATAAAGGCATAGTATTTGAATATAGGAAATCGGATAATCCGACTGCTCGGTTCAACAGCATAAGAATAATTTGGTATCAGCTTGTATCGAAGCGTTCCCAGCAACATTTTCCCCGTTCAACCCGAGCTGCTGATATTAGTTTCGCAGCTGCTTATGCGATGCAATATCTTTCATGCCGCCGATTAGAACAACAGAATAGTAGTTTCATAGAACTGAGACTGAAATTGGAAGCACCACAGAATAATCGTTTCCGATTTTGCTAGCGGAATCGCATCTCGATCAGTTAGCCTGGACGACATCAAGTACTCCGCTTCGTTGGATTATAGATGAGGGGTGATGCCATTGTCTGCAGTATGCATCCCCTGTGAGTCTCGTAGAAGCAATAATGTTCACATCGCATTCTTTCATGCACAGTACTCCCGTTAAAGTGCATTACTTGAAGTCGCTAAGTCGTATACTTGCTTGCAGTTCAGATGGATGCGCATGGGGGTGACGTCTTCGAGAAGGTCAGGAGAATGCATATGAATTGACGCTCCTGGAAAATTCAACTATGCATTCGTTATCATCAATTCGAACTCGCTCCATTATCACTTGGTCCATTCTCGGTGATTCGACCTTGTTAGTCTGCAACATTATGGCCTTCTGTCTTGAGATTCCATCAGCCATTCTTGGTCCCGGGAACATTTTGTATGAACCACATTGGGCATATCAGGAAGGGTTCCTAGGGTAGTCACAAGGCATGGATCATGCTTGCTTAAGACTGCTGGCGCCGTTGTCTCCTGCGACTACTGCGACTTGGAAGATTTCTAATGTTGAGAGCCAATTTCAACTGCATGTGCCGACAAATTGATTTGATCCTTGTGTTTGACTACACTATTCATAGTCGCGAAATATAGTGTATCGCATAATCCCACGTAGACCTTTGCTTTATACTCCGAGTCAATGGCCATCTCGTATGTAGATCTCAAGGATAGTTGCATTCCGCCAAAAAGGCCAAGGCAATTGCAGCCGGATTCATGAATGACTTCAGTCGCACGCGGACAAAAAATGATTCAAGTGATAATATAAATGTGAAATATCAAGCTCGATCTGCAGCATCAACGCAATAAATTTTACGCGCGATCACGACAAACGCGGTTGTGATGCCTGCAATACTGTCATCTCGGTGAGAGATATAGAAATATACTTTATATTAGTCCCAAAGAGGAATTGTCGGTTTGCTCGCCCATGATTCTTGCGTAGATGTCATAACCGTAGACTTGTCACATCACACCAGCAAATTTCTTACAAGCCTCAAGCCAACAATGATCCCTCTTAACCTCAAACATCTCCCCTGCCAACTTCATCATCTCTGGTCCTTCCAGCCCTTTTAGCATCTCCCGAATGTCACTGACTGTTTCATCCCTCAAACCCTCTGCAGACCGTGAATATATATCGATTCCTGCGGGTGTGAAAAGCGATTTCGTAAAGTACGTCACGATCCATTGATTCAAGTCTTGTTGCGTTGCAGCAGCCACGGACAAGTCGGCCGCAGGCTCGGTATCGTCACCTTCCACGACCATCTGAGCCCCAGCTTCAATAGCATCATTATGTAAGGGAGCAGGGCCATCAGGTTTCTCAGTCCCATAGCCGAGTATCTCCCAATGGGAACTCGCAATGGTTAACCACCCTGTCCCCCTCCAATGCCAAGCCCCCTCCGCAACTGGAGTATCTATACCATGTATCGTTTTCACTTTGTCGCCGTTCAGCGAGTTGTAACTCACCAAATCATCCAGCTGAATGTCAGCTGCATCAGTTGCCGAGTGAGAACCGTCAGGTATGGGGTTAGAGGACGATAACAACGGCGTGTAGGTGATGTGGACATTCCTGCTAGATTTCCACATTGGGAGAGTCGAATGCGTGACGTGCCATGTCCCTTGGAGGAATGTAACAGAAGGAGGCGTGTAGACGATTGGCGATTTGCTGTTATGGATGGAGGCCACACTTGAAGGCGGTCTGAGCTGGATAGACATGATGCTGAGGAGTTGACCGAGTGCTTTGAACAATCGATATTAATACTGGGTTGATAAGGTTCGTGACTGCACCACGGCGTTGTGGTGGGCCGCGAACTCTTAGGGAATTCTGTCGCTCGACCGTTTTGAGCCGCATTGGACTTCCTGTTTCTGTGGATTCGAGTTGTTTGATCTCCTGCGTCTGGCCTTTTGTAAGTTCCAATGAATGATCTAAATCTTTTTCAGCCCATGGCCGATTACTGGAATATTTCAGAACATTCACTCTGCCGTGACAATTGTCCACTGTGGACACGTAGTGAAGACAATTATCTGTCATGCACTTTGACCGTTGGTATACCGCGGCGAACAGATAACGATAGACGGAATGACAACATGCTATTAGAATGACATATTCAATAAAAGAAATGCATTCTCACGAAAGAATGGCCTGAACTTCCGCAACGAAGAGTTGAAGTCCTGAGGCGCATGCCAGCAGGATGTCAGCAGGGAGAGCACAAGTCCAACTGTTCAAGCCACCCTGGGACTGCAGACAAAGGACTCTTATTGTTTTAGTTACAGAGCATAGTATTAAACTGGGTTGAATTCGATATTGTTGGACTTTCTGCTGCCCGTCTCGCAACTCGACCTAAACGAAAGGGCCCATGAATCGTCCGCACGTGCCAACACAATGAATGGCGTCAGCTACTAATAACGCTTTGCAGGATTAAACTCGTTCATGGCACGAATGCCATTACTTTCCAACATTGACAATTTCTGCTCTGTTTGGTAGGCATCTTCTTCAGTTAGACGCCCACTTCCACCGGAAAAGATACCAAACATCATGTCCATATCGCACTAAAACAACGGGCCAACCACCAACGTGCTCCATGTCGAAATAAAATTCAAAGTAGCATTTAACAAATTCCATGATCTCAGCGTCATGTTCATTAGACACGCCTCACCGCTGCTCGGACATCATAATAGAGACATTGCTCGAAAAATTCATTCTGAGCCTAACACCGTGGCACATGATCCCATACCGCTCCCGTAATGGTGAGAACCATTCGAACGCGTTGCATGTAGAATTATAACTCCCGCGAGTTGAGTCCTATAACCCACTTGAGACATAACGAGATCAGTAGTTTTCCGTTCACGCCGATAATCTCATTAAGTATTGTATATGTAACATTTTAACTACCGCCCTTCTACCGAGACAACTGTAATTTTATATTATTTGTTTTGTTTGTTTCGGTTTGTTTGGAACAATTTATCTCGCATCACCATTTTACAATAGTGACCTGCTGTTGACATGCTGACACCTCGAATTTCAACAGTCTGCAGGTGTTTAGTGGAAGATTCGTGGATGAGGGTATCTACGGTATGGGGTTTGTTGATACGGATAAAGCAATCTTGATTAGTCATATCCGTGGATAATAAGACACATAAATAAAGTTATCATGCAAATTATTACCGAAGGAGGTATTGAATTTTCGGCTGTGTCGGGAAATAGATAGTCATAAAGAACAACCAGCTTTACGCAGTAGCTTGGCGAGGAACGTAGTAATAGTCGGTTCAGGCTATTGACTCTGTTAAAGAGTTCATATTTGCCGCAATAAAATCCGTCTGTATTTCCTTGTTTCCTTGTTTTAATAATGTTAATAATGGTAAGTTACTGTACTAGAATTCCTTAATATTATATTCATGCTTTAATAATTATTTATATCGGTTTTTATTTTTTAAGTATTTTTTTTATTTTTTTTCGTATTTATTTAATTGTAAATCTGATAAATAAATTTTAGGTCTTGTGATCCAGATATAGCAGACGATCAGAGCAATAATAGAATCGGACACGAAATGTGGAAACCGCAACAATATCCTGAATATCATTACGTCTATTAGACTTGATTACGTCTATTAGACTAGCTTATTTGCCGAGCAAGGCGAGCCAGGTTCATATGTATTGATCGCTGGATCGATCTTAACGATCTCTCTTATTGACTCATAAGCTCAAGAAGGCGTTAGCCCAGTTGAACGGTATATCTCGCATTAGTGATGGTTCTAATATCTTTCATTCATATTTTTGTCATTCCTACATGAAGATATGACGGATACGGATACGGATAAGCCCATTTCTTCTGAATATGGATACTGATACGGATAACTACATGTTGCCTCCATATGGATACGGATATGCATAACGAAGATTCTTATCCGTGCCGATCCCTAACGTCGACTAACGCTTAGAAATCTCTAGCCAATGGCCAGTACACCAAAGTTTCAAATATTATGGCCTACGAGTTTGCAGTACAATTATTCGCAGATGCAGTTAGCTGATGATGTGTTTATGGTCTGAGGCCCATGTGATCTGCTCCCTTTGGCCGCCTCGGAGTTTGTACAGAGTTGAACAGCCTAACGCCGATGCAAAAGTTGGCAGGCCTATCTTGTGAACACTGTTGCGCGTACGCAATCCAGTCCCGCATACGAATCTAAAATACGACTCTACTCTATTATGCCCTGTTCGGCTCCACCCTGCTCTGCCCTGCTGTGTTGCTAACAGCCGACGGTGATGGTGGGATACGCTGTCTCTCTCAGGAACTACAAGCGCCTGTTCAGTATCGTCACAGCCGTAGCGGTCATCACCATCGTCATCGTAGCTGTCTCCATCCAGGCCAGCTCTCGAGGCATTGCAAAACTCGACTTTATCAAGCCGTTAGCAAATCACATCAAGCCGCTCCTTTCCGAGGAGGTTGACTTCGCTGGCTATGCGGCCAGATTAGCAGCGCATGATCGGTCCTTGGAATTACTGCGGTACTGCAACCGACCCTCTATGAGACCGTTTGACGATGGAGCCAATTTTCTCGTGTCAATTAACGGGCCAGAAGGCACTGTCGCACGAATGAAATTCGGATGGGCAGATAATCCACGGTATAACCCGAATTTACTACCCTACCCGGTCGGTTCGAAGTGTCCATACATCGGTTTTGCACGACAGTCGCCAAAGAATGTCGCCACCCACCACGAAATAGTTTACTGCGACATGGACTGGGGTGAAACGCCAGTAATTCGTCGGCGAATTCTGCATGTGTCGAGACAGCGAGTGCACAGGGAATATTACTCCCCGAAAGGACATCGCCTGCTGGCTTGTGCAAGATACACAAGTTTCTTGAGCCGATACAAGGTCACAGTGATCCTCGTGTTTTTTTCTCGCCGTTGGGCGAGCCATTAATGGTAGTCGGCACGAACGGTCGATCTACGCACGGTGATCCCGGAATTGAGCGAAAAGATGCACTTAACGAATGTACCGGTGCGGTATTCAAATCTTACGTTACCTCGAGAAGACATACAAGAGATCGAAAAGAACTGGGTTTTGCTGTATGACGAAAATAACGAGGAATATGTCCACCACCATATTATGCCGCGGTCCGTCTCCAAGGGTGTCAACGGATCAATTATTCTACCGGCAGGGGCACAAGAACTCCCAGGATGCATGAAATACACACTCAAAGACTTCTCGAATTCGAAAGACGAGGCAAACGACTACCACCAAGCTACCAATTCTCTCCGGGTGACAATGTGTGAATTTCCATGCGTGCCTACGATTCACAACAGTGTGCTCGTGTCGCTCATTCACATAAAGTACAAAAACTTTTACGAGTTATTCTACAGACGGTATGCCATCATCATGAACGTGACTGCGCCTTTCGAGGTTATCGCACGCACGAATAACCTGATGTTTGCCGGACTGGATGAGCAGACGATGCTCTATACTGTGTCCATGGTTTGGGATAAGTCGTTTAACGCCCGGCTGGGGGGGACCAACACCGGCCATCCAGCCATCCAAGCCAACGATGCTGAATACGATTACAACTCTTCCAGCACAGAGGGCAGGTGGCAGCCGCAGAACAAACTAGCGGACTTGTACTACCACGGGTGGATAGACGACACCGTGATGATCAACATCGGCGTGAACGACTGTGACGCGCCGGTGCTGCACGTGCCGATGCGCGATGTGTTAGATTGCATTGTGTTGTGCGAATAGTATTCTTTACTTTATCTAGACTGTTTTTTAATTCTTCCTACGACAGCTGGCTGCTGCGCTGATAAGATTGCGAAGATAGGTTGTTGGCATTCTAATTCCCTGATGCGTCGCATCAATCCCAGCCTTGTACATTATGCTGGATAGTATTCTTTACTTTATCTAGACTGCTTTTGATTCTTCCTACGACAGCTGGCTGCTGCGCCGATAATGAGAATTCTAATTCCCTGAGGCTTCGCTCAATCCCAGCCTTGTACATTATGCTCCATCGCCACGGAGACACCCGAGCAAACTCATAAGCACACATTGTCGTCGGCGGATCGGTTAAATCCGAGCCAACCTGATTAGAGTCTTCGTGTGGGTAAATATGTGGATTGGGAACTTTTTCGCATGCTACAAATAATGTCTTAGACGGTCATAAGGACAAGCGGAAATTTATGACATTTGGTAACAGCCTGAGAGGAACTTTATGGTGCATATTATAAGAACATGCTAACATTTATAATAAAGAGTGCGGTTGTATTTACTTTGTAATATCAGGCTACTTGGAAATCAGTAAAGAATAACCAACGCGACATAAAATACATCAGCGATAACTCGAAGGTCAAGGCACTGACACGAAATAATATTTGTTCACACGGCGGTAAACTTGGGTACGAAATTCGTAACCTATACTTTAGTTCCAGAGGAATGGTTGCTGTAAGCCCACTACTCTAACCATGGACCAAAACCTAGGGCTGTTGACGGATGGCGGATATGGCGGATTCTGTCCGTCAAATTATCCGCCCTAAATAAATATCCACCGCATTTTAAGATTGTCTCAGAATTGTCACTTCTGCCTGTTGATGGTCATATCTTGGGCAGTATTTTGTATTTCAATTCGGGACATCTTCTGCTAAAATTACGTACCCGGGAACTTAAGAGGGAAAGGATTTGCGTACGGAGTTGATTACAAACATGCGTATTGAAATATAAATGTCCATTGGTGGCACCTTGTTATAGACAAAGCCGCATCAGCCAGCCTCTTCCACAATTTTGAGACAAGACCAGTTAACATAGTACCAGTCCGTCACTCAAAGAGGATAATGTCAGGACGAACCCCCTGACTATTACGTCATTATGGTTGTAGAGGCTCCGACAAAAAACACGCTGGAACCCGGTCGAGTCCTCATTGCTAACATTCTAAAATACACAGTTACTTGCTGTCCAGAACTACAGTTGATGAAGATAATGTGGGTCGACGTGTTGTCATTAATGTAGACATATGTTGACAGAGATATCTAGATGTAAGGAAAGTTTGTATTATGATCCTTCTGTAAAAGTAGAACCTCTAGACCTACGCTTTACTGTGAACATTGCACACTAATAGTCTGTGACGTCGCTAAACGAGTGGCATACACACATGCTTACGTTCGTGGGACCTATGAACGCGGAGCCTAGGCTCAGTGACATACGTGTATTTGAAGACCTGTATTATTTTGTACTTTGCGTTCGAACGAACACTCTGATTCCTAGCAACCCCTCGCAAGTTTATTGATTAGCTACCATCTCAGACCACTGTCTCTAAGTGTGAGACGGGTTCAGAAATCCAGTGACAACCATGATCCCGAATGTTTCCACTACATCCCTAATGTCTATCTTTCAGAAGCAGCTGATCTCTTACGCTTTTCTCATCTTTTGGAACGCGACAAGTCGCGTCAAGTATCCTCCCATCCACTTCGCGAGAGTCATCATCGAAACTAACTATCCTATAATTGTCATCTGGATTGATGGAGAATAGAAAGCTATCAAAAGGCTGATGAACAGAGGACAGCATAAGTAATCCGTTCTGACAAGAGTTGATTCCTAAGTCTGTCTCGCTGACTCTATTGGTAATCCATCGAGAAAAACCTGATTTCTTGAATGGCTGTCCATGAGAAAGACGAAAATTAAGTGTCCTCAACGGACCGTATATTTCTGTTGTGCTGGCTAGGTCGGCCACGGTAAAGGGCTCTGTGCTGTAAACCTTACCACGCAACTGACCATTGCTCACTTGAAAGTGGACAGAGCAACCATATAATTACCTTAGTGCCAATAATACAAGGTTAACGTAACTTTGTCCTGCACTTTTCAGTGCAAGGTGCGCCTGGCGTGTGCAGTGCCGATTGTTTGTGAGCCGCACGGCTATAACGCCTTTGAATTTTATGGTTTCGTTGCGTTCGCCGTGTGACGCAGTCATATGAAATTTAAACTCTGACAACCCATGGCAAATTTGGGCTTTAGAGGGGTGGTGACGCTGTGGAAATCCTTTCAGAATGTAGACGGATAGGAGAATGCAGAAACTTCGCAGGGACATTTGTTGTCACACCAAACGCACCGGTTTCAATCCCAGCAACTTCTGATCGGGATACTGGACTGGATACCACAGGATGTTGTGGACTTCGTGCAGGGGATTCGTGTGCGCAACATGAACGTGAAACTGTGAACGGGCTGTGGCCTCTTACACTTGCGCTTGTAAGAGATGATGAGTAGCGTTTAACATAATTCTCCAAAAATTCTTGCATCTCATTGGCGCCAGTGAGTTTAGTAAATCCATAATGAGAGGTGATCCCGCTCGAACACAGCTTCATAGTGACGATCCAATCCATAAACGTCAGCTACGACTCAAGGAACTGTTCACAACCTATATCGGCACACCAAATTTGAGATAGCGGACAAGGGTTGAGGCGGACCAAAACTTTAACAGTTTAGGCTGTGTTTGGATTACCGTCACTTAATTCTCACTTATTCCCTACTTATTGTACGCTGAAAACCCCCTTATTTTTCAATTATTTGTCACGTGAAATTCTCTGGGTTAGGTTCCCGCGACAAAAAAACGGCGGCGGAAGGAACAAACTCACGTGACACGTGCCACAGGTTCACACTATATTTACTTCAGCCGCTGATTGGTTTTTGAACGCGTCGACGCGTTTATACCTCTGCACCTCAATAGAAATACAAATTCTCGGCCCCTATTCTATAGTCCACATCGTCCATTTTGTCTTATATATACTTACCACACGAACCAACCCAGAGCTCGATTTATCGGCCCAATAAAAGCTATGCCAAACGAGGACAACCATAACGACATTGGTCGACTGAAGTGGACCGATGAGATGCATGAGGCACTTCTGGAAAAACTATATGAGCATTTCCGACTCGGCAAGCAAACTGATGGAGGAGGGTTCAAGGCAGACGCGTGGACTCAGGCTGTTGAAGCTGTGAGAAGAGTCTACAAGGGTGATAGTGTGGTGGAAGATTCCTCTTGCCGAAAATAATGGACGTGGTTCAAGGAAACGTGGAATAACTGGAAGATTTGGGCAGGAACATCGGGGTTTGGATGGGATGAAGAAGAAGAATTATTCAAGGCTGATAAGGGTGTGTAGCCAAGGTTGGCATCTAACGCGAATTGTAGATAGTTTACTAACAATATAGACCTAAAGAATATCAGATGGCATAAGAATAATGTTCTACACTTCCGAGACATGCTCCGAGAGATACTCCATGGTGCCCAAGCTACGGGACAAAGGGCACTATCAGTATATTCAAATAGCCCCGCCACTCCAAATACTGACCCCGCCCTGGCCGAGACGCGGGGTCATTCCTCTCAATCTCAGTCAAAGATGGTCCAGGAAACAGCAATTGATATCTTGTATAGAGACTATGAGACTAGGCTGGATGCGGATGCTTTTGTTAAAGCAATTAATGTCCTCGAGTCTGAAAGCAAAGCGCGTATATTTACGAGGCTCAAAGCAGATGAGAAGCGAGATCGCCGGCTCGAGGTAGCCATTGGTACAGAGGTATTTCCGCCGTATCAGACCGAATGTAATTAGATAGCTGGACTTTACGAACGACTTTTCTTATTATATATTACCTCCAATTCCGTGATGACTCCGTAAATACCGCTGGTAGTCATTCCACATTCTGTCTGCTAATTGATCCCTGAACTAGTCCATTGCTTTTGAAGAGCTTTCGATATTAGAAGTGGTCGGAATTACAGGCTGGATATTTTCCTTCCATCTCTCTCGCAGTCATATTCGAGCAATTCATCGGCACCCTCACCATCGTGAAGTCGAATAAAGTTGTGTAGAGCTGTGAGGACAAGAACAATTCGAACCTGTGTATCGATCGAGTATTCGGAGCCATATAACACCTTGTATTTCTTCTTCAAGGCTCTGAATATACGCTCGATAACATTTCGTAACGATGCCTCAAGTTGAACAACTCCTTTGCATTCTGTGATTTCCGCTGCGCCTTATAGTGCTCTTTGAGATGATATCTGACAGACAGATATGGCGTCAATACCGTCTCTGTGTTTAAGTATCCAGCGTCTCCAAGCCAGTACTTGCCCTTCGGTGTCTGGAAACCATGTCTGTATTGAGCATCGCGACGAACGTAGCCGTCATGGGCTGATCCTTCCCACCCTGCAAGAATATAGGTGAACTCCATATCGAAGTTACACACGGCAAGGACGTTCTGCGATAGTTCTCCTTTCCTATTCCGATACCGTATTTGATCAACGGTTGGCACAGAAACAGGAATATGGGTCCCGTCAAGTGCTCCAAGACAGTCTGCGAAATGTATTGCGTACTTTGGATCGTCTGCAATTCGAGATGCTAGGGGAGTCGATTTGTCAGGTAGCCGGACAGTCTCCCTATGCAACTGAAGGAGAGCGTCTAGTACTTCGTGAAAGCACCGACTAACAGTCTCCCCAGACTGAAAGAACTTCTCCTGCACAACTCTATTTGACGCGCCCTCGTTATGATCCAAAGGAAGATGACGAGCTTCTAGAGCTACGGAGTTGGGTATGCTCCAGGCGCCAGTCCCGCAAAGCATAGAACGTTGGTAGTGTCATACGAAGGACACGGTATATACGTCTTTTGTTCGCACAGTGAAGGAGGTTGTCGACATATTCTTGACCACCGTGCAGATTGGAGTAGGGACGAGTCGTTTTAGGGCGCGCTGTTACTGCCATAGAGCAGAGAGTACTGCTGCATCACGGATGATCTCTCTGTCGCTGTCGCTATCCATTTGAGGGCTTCGGAATTGGGTTGAAAGTAAGTTGTAAAGGTGAGGAAAATGAAGGTTGAAAGCCGGGTGGAAGTGGGTTGAAAGTAGGTTGTAGAGGTAGGGAAAATCAAGTAGAAATAAGTAGCTCAGACCTAATTATTTTTTACTTATTTTTTTTAGAAATAAGTGACGTCGCGTTTGAATTACCTCACTTATTTTCTATTTAATTTTTAAGTGGAAAATAATACGAATCCAAACATTTAGTCTCGGGAAGCGGCTTTGACTAGGCCCATGCGAGTAGCCGCATAGGTCAGTTCATACGCGCAGATTTTCGGATAGTATGACCGTGGAGAGTTGTAAGTCATTAGTAGTCGTAATAGTTCCCATGGCTGCTGCCAAATACTCAACTGGGGAACTATGTTATATCCTCTGAGTGGTTGAAGATTAGCCATTGTTTCTGTTAGGGTTTTAACGCCGTTGTTATCTGCCGGCGAATGCTCCGGATGGCGATCCGGTATTGATGTCAAATTTCTGAGTTGAGTACTATTAGGTTGTGCTGGCGCGGCCAAGATAAGAATATGATAAGAGATTTCTGTATTCAGAATGATTGCCGGGACTCTCAGACTCTGCGCCTCCGATCAGATCCCTTACTGCGTTTTCATGATCCCTGGAACTATGTTGATTCTCGTGTCAGGCCCAGTCTTTTAATGCCCACGTGCGAGCTCATATGGGGAATCTTCACTCTGTTGAGTGCGTTTGCGAAAGACCTTAATACCTTGTACGCCTACAGATTTTTAGTCGGATTCTTTGGTTCCATTTCCTACACCGGATCCATTTTTATTATTGGTTTTTGGTACAGAAAGCCAGAAATTTCCCGTCGATTAGGCTTGTATGCGGTATCTAGTCCTCTACTCGATGTTCTCTGGATATTTGCAGACTGCAGCTTACGAAGGTCTGAACGGTGTCAACGGACTTGCAGAATGGAGATGGCTCTTCATCATTTGTTCCATCATCACTTTCCCGATTGCCATATACGGATTTCTTGCTATTCCCGACACTCCTGCCACCAGCCGAAGTTTGTTACTCACTAAAGACGAAATAGAAATGAGTAGACAGCGAATTGGTGCAGGCGTCGCGCCAGTTAAGAAGATACTCTCGTTTGCCGTTGTCAAGAGGGGTTTATCCGGATGGAAATGATATCTGTTTCTCGCTTCTTGGGCATTCTTGGACCAGAGCGAGCAAAGGTTGTCCACGTCCATGTCTCTGTATCTGAAATACTATAACAAGGAATTCTCGATTGCTCAGATTACCAATTTGCCTACCGTCACTAATGCGATCAGTGTGGTCACCACACTCGTTGCGTCATGGTATACCGACAAGACTCGTAACCCTTTCGTGCCAGCGTTCTCTGCTACTGCTATGTATTGTATTAAATTCTGGCTGCTTGGAATGTCTCACTGAGTGCCAAATTCTTTGCCTGGTTTATGGGAGGTTCTATTCTAGGTAAACGGTACTTCATATGCTAATTATAAGCGCACTAAAACTAATCCATTATCTAGTTCTCCAGTCACTGTTGATGACTTGGGCTAGTATCCTCACCATCGGGGACCTAGAAGAGCGTGCTTTCCTGTATGAACTGTCTAGGCATTGCAATCAAGACCGGCACAAATATTGTCGTTTTCCCCGCCGCCCAGGCGCCGCGGTTTAAGCGAGGTTACATTTGGACAGCTGTCACAGGCAGTCTCCAGCTAATTTTCTTGGTGTGGATCAAAGCGATGACTATGTGGGACGCGAAGAAAAAGAAGGAATCAATTGAAAGCCTGCCAGTAGAAGGAATGACCATGGATAAAAAAATCCCGGTAGAGATCGGCAGTTCGTCTGACTAGAGAAAATTCTGTTGAGAATTATGTTTTGCTTTATCATTCAGTTATTCAATTCACTCCCCAGATTGAAATTAACTTCTAGCGTCATTCTCTCCTGCTTGTCCGCAAGGGTTCCCAACCAAGAACCATTGCTGGCTACCCTACCTTTGTGTGCGGCTTACTGCACCCGTTGCGAGCCGCATGCGGCGTTTTGCTTAGCGCAGATATCGAAAACTATTTTAGATATGGTGCCACTGTCTTGGCAGGACATTGTCAGTGGTTTGGTACAATTACAGGCAGAGCCAAAACCAAGAAATTTCCAGTTAATTATATTCCCACTGTGAAGAGTTGATAAATTTGTACTATATAGGGCTACACATGAATACAATTCTTTCTATTCGCATTCGCATCCGCAATTCATAAACTTTTATTCGCGGCGAATAAAACGTCGGCTGCGAATGCGAATGCGAATTATATTCGTATATTCGCAAGGGTTTCAGAGACCCCTAACCCTTAACGACCCTTACCCAGTTTCTCTTCTCAAACCTGTATTTTACTTTATCTTCGGAAAAGCTTTCAACATAAATCTCGACAGCATGGCCGATAGCGAAAGCGAAATTCTATCCGACAGCGGGGTCGACGACTTTTCTGTTGGCTCGCTCAAACGCCCTAAGCGCGCACGACCACTTGATTATCGCCTGATTAATGACGGTAGTGATGATGAAGCTGCCCCGGAAGACAGAATGGTGAAGAGTGGCCGATTCCCTTCACCACTTGATAGTAGTGAATCGATAGCACCCGATGATTCAGCAAGTCAATTGTCTCAAGATGTAGATCATGCTAAATATTGTCCTCAGAATGAGGCGGGATCTCTTGATGGACAATCGGAAATATCTTTAGACTCCATGTTCTGCCCAGCGTCAGAACACTCTGCTCTGGTCGTACTACAATGTTTCTTCCATTCCCGGAAAGTTGTGGTGCCCAATGCGTGGTAAAAAGGGACCTCTACTGGACAACGAGATTCAGTGCAGATTGTGTAGCTGGAAAGCCACGGATTCCGCTAGAGCATCGTCAACAACAAATATGAGATTGCACATTAATGAGCATCGCCTGGAACCCAGCAACGATAATAATGACCATGGAGACCACCAACACACGAGGAAGCAGCAGTCCATTGCCACAATATTCAAGAAACAATCAGAACAAAACATTGCAAAAACATTAGAACAGAATTTAGTACGTTGGACAGTGACAGACCATATGGCATTTATGTCAATCGAGTCACAAGCGTTCCAACAAATATTCAGAGACTTGCCAGGTGTCTCGCTCCCGATCACATCCCGTATAACAATGCTCGCAGATTGACCTGGAGTTTAACCTGCGTCGAGCTCAGTTGATTGACACTCTGGAACAAACTTGCGAGACAATTGCACTATCTTTGGACATTTGGACTAGCCAAAAACTCCAAGGCGATATTGGGAGTAATCGGACATTGGCTGACGCCGGAGTTTCAGTACCGCCAGCAAGTTCTGGATTTCACCGAAATATGGACCTCATACTGGGGAATATGGCGGAAGTGTTGCATAAGACTTTAACTGAGCTTCATATCGAAGCAAATGTTCTAACGTGAGGGCAGATAATGCTGCCAATAACGAATCCCTGATGTCGAAGCTATACTTGCAAAACGACTGCGAGTTCAGGGCATCGATAGCTACGTAAGATGTCTCGCCCATGTGCTCAATCTCATAACCACAGACATTCTTGCCGGTTTAAAAGCTGGCAATCGTGCCGCGGCAGAGCACGCTTGCGATCTCATGAAAAGCAGCCAAGACATTCGATCACATTCTATACTCACCTTCCCGATTAGCACAATTGGCGTCTTCCACGCCGGACCCGGTTTGTGCACGTTTGCCGTCTATTTTGTTTTTCAGATCCTCCAACCGGCGGATCTTGCCCCTAAAGACTGACTCGTAATGCAGAACACCGCGTCGATCGAGAATATGTGGCTCATAGACGGGCATTCCAGCGAGAAGAAGCGGGACAAGTTCCTGAAAGATATCCTCCTTTTTAAGTCCTACAGAGGCATCTCCATTTTGCGCGAAGAGGGCTCTGCGGAAGCGCGAAGTCTCGGATATTATCGCGAGAAACTTGCAGAGAAGCTGCGAGTTATTCTCATACCACATGACTCGGTACCCTGACCTCCCCGCGTCACCATCATCATCGCCATTTTCTTCTTCGGGTTCGTCATCGTCGTCGCCACCATGAGGAACCTGATCCATGTCGACTGTAGGCCGTTTCGAATTTTTTCTCAAAGGTCGCTTGGCACTTCTCTTCTTTGCTGAAAGTTGACGTCTTTGTAGACGGCGTAGGTGTCTGCATCACAGCAGAGACCGACATGCGAGGTTCCGAGACAACTTCACAAAAGCTTCCGGATCTGGAGGTGTAGCGCCAGTCGCTGCTCGAGTTTCCTCCGTAGTTGCATCTGAAACCGCATTATTAACGATAACTTTCAGAGGGACGGGATCGCTGTCGCTCATATCGTTCATCAAATCAGAGAAATTGTAATTGGGATTCATGATGATAGCTAGTGACGGATATATGGTTAAGAAAATAACGCGTCGGCACGCGTCGGCACGCGTCGGCAAAACGATGCAGGGTGGGTTAGGGCGAAGAAAGGGAAAAGAACACAAAAAAAAGCGAAGGGGATTGAAAAAAGGGTTTCAAAGAAAAATAGTCAATACTGAGGGGTTTGTGTAAATAGTTAGGGTAATTCTGCTAAAACTTTAAAAACGCCGATTTCGCGATTGGATGAAAGCCCCTAATAATCCTTACCTAAAATGTGCAGATGATTAACTTAAAAAAAGGGTTAGGTTAACGACCAAATCACTGATGATAATTTCATCTGAACGTTGATCAAGCTTTAAAAGCTATCAGTTTCCCAAACCCTGCGGATGAAGTTCAGGAAATAATCCTTGTCGCTCCCATATTCTCGAACGCAGAATTACTGTGTGGGTATACGGCCAACACTAACGCACCAATGTCATCGAATGGTTGGGCCCCACTAATTGAAGTATTTGCACTAGAGGATAATTGGACGGGTATATCTAGTCCTGCAGAGCGAAGAAAGCTGCAGAACCGTTTAAATCAGAGAGCTTACAGTTAGTGTTCCCGCCGCGCTGCTCATTGTGGCTGTTCTGAAAATGTAAGCTAATGTCGTGCAGGAAGACGCAAGGCAGACCGGTCGGTCGGGAATTATAACGCTGTTTGTGCGCTGGTGAATTGTTCTGCTGAGTTAGATGCATGGGGCGTTTGTAGCAATCTTCATGGCGGCCCAACCCGTTCCCACCGACTCAGATCCTCACTAGATCCAACGAACCAAACCTGTCAAATGACAGATGTGGTCTCCTCTGTCACTCCGACTATGACCCTCGGGATCCACAACCTTAGACATCTGCGTGTCGATTTTCATAGCTTGAGTTTTGCAGAAATGGAGGAATTAAAGAACTATTTTGAAGAATTGGCAAGGGCGAGCTATTTTCCCAGCTCTCCAACCGCAGATCATCTGCTTACGCTTGTCCACTTCAACGTTTTTCGAGCCATGATGAGCAATATCATCACTCTTGGTGTGCCAACGGAATTAATGAAAGACGACGAAGCTCAGTCTCCGTTCAGTACGATGAATCCAGGACGTAAGGGGTGCAGTGACATTTCTCTTCCATTGAGCCTTCGCCCAACTGTGCTTCAAAGAACGATTTCCCATCATCCTTGGCTAGATTTCTTCCCCATACCCAAGATGCGGGATAATCTTCTGAGCGCAGGCGACTCGTTCGACGACGAGGAACTCTGCCTTGATATCCTGCAAGTCCCCGAGGCGTCGGCTGGTATGGCTGGCATGGCGGGCCTTATCGTCTGGGGCGAGCCATGGGATCCCTATGGCTGGGAAGTGACAGAAGCTTTTGTGAAAAAGTGGGGCTGGATCGTTAGGGATTGCCAGGAGATAGTGGTATCGACGAACTACTGGCGGGATCAGCGCGGGGAAGAGCCACTACTCTTTGAGTCCGTGTAGTTATTTTATTGCGGTTGATAATAAAATCTTCGTCTTTGCCATATTTCCTATGTGATCCACCTCGACGCCAGCTACTCGTTAGTAAACCGGATACTGGGAGCTGATCGTATGTTGCACCCGTGTGGGCCCTTTTTAATGGACATTACCATATGTCCTCTGATAATGTTTTGCCGATGGCAGCAATTAGCCAGATGTCTGTCATGTGGGAAATATTCTGGCCCTTTTGTCTTTGGTGTTTCTTCTTGCAATATGTTCTTTAAATGACGATTAGGTTATACAAGGGAAAAATATAATTCCGTACGTCATTTCCAAGGGCCTAGATGACCGTCACGGGCGTACTCCTGAAACATGGCGCATTCATCACACCCAATCTGGTCACGAGTATATAACAGAGAGTTTGTCTCCATTGTCAGCTCAAAAGAAATTCTACCATTTAAGTATAAGACCATACTATTGTTTCTTGTCGATAGCGTAGTTACCCAGTGAGTGTCCACTATTCAAAGCCTTGCCTTGTGGCAGCAATTACCTTTTTTGGAATAAGATGACCCTTGAAATATAGCTACTGAACCAATAAGAATTTAGTATCATTTTTATTACAAATTGCGAGAAGCACTAAACACTTTCAAATCGCACCTTCTTCATCTTCATTTCACAGGTTCTTTGCTAATGTATGGTTCTTCCATATACTTAATGTCCTCCTCAGTTAGTTCCAAATTCATGGCAACAATAGCATCATCTACTCTTTCTGGTCTACTAAAACCAACGATTGGATAACAACCCTTAGACAATACCCAAGCGGTGGCAACAGAAGCCATACAAACACCTTTATCCTTTGCTATTTTCTCAACACGCTTGTTAATTTCCTTATCTCCTTCAGTCAAAGTATCCAAAACGACTCTTTGAAAAGTACCATCAGTGGCCTGTCTTGTACTATCTGTCGATTTGACATCCAGAGGTCTTGTCAGAAAACCTCTGGCATTAGGGCTCCAGGGGATCAAACCAACACCAGTTTCCTTGCAGTAAGCTATCATCTCTCGTTCCTCTTCACGATTGATCAAATTGTAGTAATTCTGCATGGAGATGAACTTGGTCCATCCGTTTCTGTTGGCAACTTCCTGCATCATGACGAATTGATAAGCTTTCATAGTCGAAGCGCCAATATATCTAGTATAACCTAACTTCACAGTATCGTGCAAGGCCTCCATTGTCTCTTCAATTGGAGTAGATTTGTCGAATCTGTGGATTTGAAAGACATCCATGTATGTGCCCAATCGCTCAACTGAGGCCTTAGCTGAATCCAAGATGTGCTTTCTTGATAAACCCTTGGTGTTAATGTAGTCACCTTCAGGGTAGTTACCGTGCGTCATGACATTGAAATTGGGGATGTCTTCATCGATGGGGAAGAACACTTTGGACATAATGACGACTCTATCTCTCTTGATATCGTACTTCTTAAGGAATTTTCCTAAAAGAATCTCGGATCTACCATTGGAATAAGCATTTGCTGTGTCAAAGGTACGAATACCAGAGTCGTAACATTTCTTCAATACAGCAAATACTTTTTCTTCGTCTTCAATAACCCAGTCGAACCATCTTTTGTCGCCGAAGGACATACAGCCAACGATGACTTTGGAAATCTTTAAGCCTGATTTACCCAAGTTTGCATATTGGGAGGAAACTGACATTGCGAAAATATTAATTGATGATCTATTAATTGTTAGGGCGCTATGGGATTGGACAAGTGGCCAAAACAAATAAAAGCAGGATAAATGAGACAGACGGCGGTCCAACTACCTACCTATATAAATCTCATCAGCCACACAGGAAAGGCAGAGGAAACACGGACTAGCCCAATGAAAAAGACTAGTTCACTACTACTTAGTCAATTTGATTTTAATTAGGAAGAATTAAAGCCGATGGTCGTTTATTGCTCTTTAGATAAGCGTAGGTTTTGTTTTCTATGCGTAGAATTAGTCGCCGCGAACAACTTCGTACCTGCACAGCCACACAAGTTGTGGCCGCATCCTAAATTGATCTGTACATTGTGATTACCTCCTTTGCTCCATGGCATCCCTCGTCGATTACGTTTAAGCCATAAAAGGATTCGTACGAGGACTGGCTAGCTTGTAGCCCACAACTTTTTATCAGTGAAACGTTTGTCACAATTAGCAAAAGTTAGGGCATTTCTCGAGAGCCAACTGCAATCTGTTGTTGTATATCTTGTCTGGTAATGTCCTAGAATTAACATATCGCTCACGATCATACTAGCGAGCGGCATAACAGGATAACTAAGCTTGCATTGGTCTCAAAGTGTTTGTGATTCACCATAAAAATACCTAGGCCGTCATTTAGAGTTTTCAGGACGAAAAGGTGTGGCTCGATAATATGTAAGGCTTTGCCCTCGCCTTAAATGCGTACCGCAAAATGCAGGGGGCTGACCTACGCATATATTAGTCGGAAAGGTGTGCGCCACCAAAGTTTAAGGCTATAATGTCGCCTACCAAACCCACTAGAATATGAAGATAACATGGACTTACTCCGAACACCGAGCAAGTCTCTCCGCACACTAAACACCCTTTCCACCTATCTTGATGAGTACGCCAGCAATACAAAACCAGTTTGTAGGGCTAGACACAATATCACCAGGAAACTTTCTGGCAGATATTATCGCCCAAGTCATGTGACTCTATCACGTGACTGCGGCGACATCGCATTATTTTGGTACAATCGGTAAGGAGTTTTACAAAATAATCCAGTATCAAATTTGTGCACCTGTCACGTGATGCATACAAATGAATACTACGCAATTATGCCATAGTGCACGCGAAGTTTAAGTTAGTTTGGAGCTATCGTCGAAGGCAGCAATTGTGATTAAATTGTTATTCACAGAGCGCCATTTACAGTCTTCTCTCAGCGACAGTTGCAATGCCAGCAAAATCGAAGAGGCAAATCGCCGGGGCGAATATCTTTGCGATGCGATATCAGAAAGCAGCGGATGATGATGATATCTTCACCGACGATTTCAATTGCGTCAGTTTCGACGACGCAGTTACTGCCCCGTAGCACAATTCATTTAAGTAATGCATTATCCTCGCTGAAGTATTTTGAAAAGGAGCAGGAGCTCATTTGTCACGCATATATGGCGGAGATTCCAAGCGTGCGCAGAAACGCAAATATAGGCAGCGTGGTCAAAACTTATGATGGAGTGGCGCTCGAAAATGTGCCAATATGATCAGGACGGGAAAGAGCATCTGCCGACTCTTGCCGATGGGGAGAAGGAAATCGACCTCGTGACTCGCGATGAGTGCTGGTTTAATTCGAACGACGACGCGAATTATCAGTGGATTGAGGATAGTGAGACAGTTCTCAAGAAGAAGGGTCAAGGTCAAGGTCTAATGGTCTCTGACTTTGTCTGTGCTTGTCATGGTCCGATCCGGTTTGGAGACGATGAGGCTCACAAGATCATGCTTCATGAAAGAATCGCGAGCGCTAGTGGAAGTCTGAGAACATGGTTTGTCAGCTACAGAAAACTATCCCATTGTTTGAAGAGCAACGTCCCAACTGTATCGGTCTCTTCCTATTTGACCAATTGTCGAATCATCAAGTCATGCCCGCAGATGGGCTGCTGGCACACAGACTTAACGGCGGCGACATGAAACCGGAATCCACACGAGATAGCTGGTTTGTGGACCCCGGTGGTGATGTCGTCGTTCAATCGATGGTCTATGGCGAGAACCACATCGATGAAACGAAGAGAGCACGAAAAAGGGCATTTTGCTGAAGAGGGACCTGTGGGAGGAGGGGCTGCGCAAGTCTTGCGGGAATGAATCAAATACGGAGAACATGTGCTGTGCTGTTCGTGTCCTTGCGAATTAGCCAGACTTCCGAGCCCAGAATCTAGCCGTGAAGAAGTCGTAGTGGGATCTGGGCAACTGCTCTCGTTATATCCGAAGTTTCAGTGCGAGAGCAATTTTATAGAGCGAGTCTGGGTTGAGCCAAAAGAGCCGCCAGGGCTGAATGCGACTATTCTTTCCGTTCGCTGCAGCAACGGATTCCGACCGAAAACATTAAGCAGTATTCGGGTTCAGAATGTTCGTGGTTATGTGCGGAAGGCATGCGGTACATAGAGTGCTACTCTCGTGGCTCTGAGGGTCAATCTGCGGCTTTCATACCTGCCCTTATTCCACCGATATTGGCCACAATCACTATAGTGCCAATACGACGCTAGGGGGCCAAGTCGCAAGCCTCCTCCTGCTCGATGTGTCGGGGGCTTTCGATCATGTCTCCCACCCTAGGTTACTCCATAGCCTCCGGAGGCTCTAATGAAATCGTTGTCCATAACTAGGAAAGGCATTCGCAACCAAATTCAGATCCTGCTTGACGTGTCCCAAAAGCGCTTCCTGCCCCAACTTGTGTTCCTTCGCAGCCATTGGAATCGCAGGACTTGATTGTACCACCAAATCTGGGAGCAGAAGCATTTGATTCAAAGGCGCACTCTGCTTAACTTCCTCCTTCACAAATACCCACGTAGCTGCTCGAGTAAACCACTTTTCCATCACAGTCAGCAAACTGACATGGTACAAGATTGGCCGAGCGTATTTGCTCAGACAATACACGCGCACCTAGCGAATCCGCCCTAGCAAGTCGGTACTCCACAGCTGATGGCCACTTCGCATCCCCCAGCCTCACATGACTGTGGAGTGTCGCATGTATCAACTGTAGGACTACATTGACATCCGGGACATGACCGTTTGCAGGTGTTAACCCTCGAGTAGCTCAAAAGCAGTCTATCGATACAGCTTTGATGATAATTCCAAGCTTGTGAGCTACCCTCGGTGAGACATCAAAGAGATGGTCCATTTTGGGGCGTGAGGAATGAGAAATCATTCATCATCGTGTCCCACACGAAGTCGTCAAATCCAGGTTCGGCCAAATCAGATTGCGAGTCCAGTTGTCCAGGTTCGGCCAAATCAAATTGCAAGTCCAGTTGACTTGTAGAAGAACTGTGCAGGTCACCTATTTCTAGCTCCACATGATTTGTGCTGACTGCTGGCGGCATCGATCCTTGTATGTCCGTACTTCTGACTTCCGGATGCGACAGCTGTGAAAGGGATGGTTGCTTTTGCTGCGTTTCAAATTGCCCCGGCGCGGGTCTATTCTCAGCCCCAATTCGGCTTTCATACCCAGATTGTATGCTTTTGAGCAAAACCCCATAATTATATACCATGTCCCTGTTGCCGTCATCATCAACAAGCTGCGTGGTCACTGTGGCCAATTTCCCCATATACACATCCAGCATATGAGGTATCATGACTTCCTTTTCAGCAGCTCTTCTGAAGTCAGCTTCTAGCGATTCTGCTTGGTCATGTTCCCGTAGATTTAACTGTTCTTTTCCTGTGATACCAGCCCCACAGTCGAGGAAAACAGTCCTGACTTGAACGATAAGGACGTAAGAATGTTCTACCCACCAAGAGAATGGAAAATGAAGTAGCTCGGCATTGTCAACTGACAGACACCAATCATGAAATGAGACAGTTGCTGCGACGAGCTGCCACAGCATATTAGTCCGCTGCATTGAGAACTGAATTGAGTTGTCAGTCTCTGGTTGAGTGAGTCGGGCAGGCACGAAAGTGCTTTGCCAAAGCTCGTTATAGAGCGCAACTTCACGAATCCAGACTTCCAGGAAGTGAAGTTGTTGGACCAGAATAGCATTTCTGTTTGTTGAGCCAATGCCCTTCTTAAGTCCATCAATTTCACGAGAGAAAGAATCAACGGTGATGTGGAGTGCGCGCTCCCCTCTTATGTCGCAGGTAGATATATCGTGGTGGCAGAAAGCGTCACTAATCTTCCGCTGAAGGACCTGGATTTCCACAAATGGCGCGATCAATTGATCGCTGGGAACATCCCTCCGTTGTGAGAGATATGTGCAGCAATCCTCCATATACGATGTGTAGTGCATAATCGTCCGTTTTCTCAACACCATTGATAACCTTATTAGAGTTGACAGTCAGCTCGACGTCCAGAAAAATTGCCACTGTGCAGGTAGAGCTTACATAGATGATAAACAATATGTTCCAAGAAGAGCTCTCATCTCTGCCGGATTTCGCACTTTACCCTGAGTTTGAGCCTCCTCTAGACCTCTCTTTCCCTTCTCATTCAAGTCTAGTCTCAACTCATGGCACATGTTAACACAAAGCTGTAACATGAGGAAGTATTGATGCTTCCCAGGCAGACAGAAGTATTGATACCAAGCCACGAATACCAAAAGACCTTGTAAAAGATCCATACTAACTTCATGACCCATCACTAAGCGATCACAAATTTGCTTCTTGATCTCTTGTCCTAGTCTGCGCTGTAGTATGGGATCCTCAAAAGAAGTGACGGCCATAATACACAAGAAAAGGAATGGACTGTCGTATCGAAGAGCTTCCACGCTGACTGTGGGAGGCACAACCACAAATGGGAAGTAGTTGATGAAACCTCGTCGGAAAGTCTCCAGTCGACGATCCGCAGCTGCCAGCCCCCCTAGGTCGTGTAGAACAACGTTGGTCAAGCCATCATTATGAACGTCTCTGGACCTGGGCAGGGATCCGGAACACGCAAAGTGACTTCCACTTATTCGGTCGTGTGAGGATGAAATGCTGGAATAAAGACTCTCAGTGGTAGGGCGATTACTTCGGGGTCCTTGAAATGAGGTTGAATGGATATGTTGTGTTAAAGTAGCCACTTGCGTGGACAACAGCTCCACCTTCTCCTCGAGTCTCTTGGCAGATCTGAGGACGAATTAGCTTGTTCTATGCCGATGAAATACCTAGTGTATATGGAACGGTGTTCTCAATCACCGAGTCCAGTCTACTTCAATAAGTGACTTCACTTCGGTCATTAGGTCGAGGTCAGTGATTGAATTGAGGCATGTCATCACGCACTCAAGTAGCTTCTTATGTGCACGCTATTCCAAAGCGCTCTCATAGACCTCTAATCCTACAAGACCATGCAGACAGCAGATGGGATTGTGACACTCACGAGGCTTCTCTCCGATTTGTTCTTGCCCCAGAAGAAGGCTCTGCATAGATGCATTCTTTGCCCAATCTTTCACATCTTCTGCATGATTCTGCGCCCAACGAAGCAGAAGTGCACTTGACCTTGGCGCTGGTACAGCTGAGGCACGCTCGCCTCCTTACCCGCAGATTTATCATTGATGATAGTTCCGGTACGTCCATCGTGGTGACCTGGGATTTCGTACAAACATATGGACCAGCTGATGTTTGATGTCAGTCGGAAGATACGGGACGGCAGCGGCCATTCCGACCCGAAATGATCAGCCCGCTTACGTCACCGGAATTCAAGGGCTTAAACTATTTTAAGCCTAGTGCTAAGACATCGGGCATGTCGGGTTTTCCGTGCCTCGCGATACTCTCCTTTAGCAGCACGATATAGCAAGACGCTCTCTTAACAGAATCCTCGGAGAATCACTATTAAGTATCCGCTGCCGACCGATCCCCCTATGGCTATATATATAGGCTTCGATCGCTGCCATGGAGCAGCCAATCACAAAATCCATCAACCTTGAACAGAGACTTCCATCATAATCATCATATCATACTCTTTCCTTTATCGGACTCCTTAAAAAAGATCTATTCCACGGTTCTTCCAGAATGCCCGGTCCCGTATTTATTCTCAGGGGCAAGTTTTTCCCGCCCAAGCAAATCACGACGACTTTCGAAGGCAAGACCATCATCGTGACAGGGTCAAATACCGGCGTGGGTTATGCAACCGCCCTCAAATATGTCCAACTCGCCGCGTCAACCGTCATTCTGGGTGTCAGGAGTCTGCAGAAGGGCGAAATAGCAAAAGCGCAAATTGAAAAGGCGACAGGGCGGGCAGGCGTTGTCCAAGTATGGCAATTGGATATGGCCAGCTTCGAAGGCATCGATGCATTCGCCAAGCGAGTTGAGAGCTTGAAAAAGGTCGATGTCGCTGTTCTTAACGCAGGTATCATTAGTCGCACTTTCAAGCTGTCTGAGAAGGGATGGGAGAACAATCTTCAAGTCAATACTCTCGGGACTGCGCTCTTAGCGATCCTCCTCACCCCAAAGCTGCAAGCGTCCCGAAGTGCAGATTCACCGGCACATCTAGTTGTGGTCACATCGACAGGGCACATCGACGCGCAGCTGAAACCTCAAGACAAAGATCAGCTTCTCCACAAATACAACAGTGACCTTGGCGTGGGACCGTATCAGCAGCATGTGGCCTCCAAGTTGTTCATGATGTGGATTACAAGAGAGCTAGCATATCGCTGTCTCGATGCCAATGGCGAGCCAACGGTGATTGTTAATGATGCGTGTCCTGGTGCATGCCGGAGTGACGTTGCAAGAGAGTTCGACACCGCTCTATGGGCTATTGCTAAGGGCATCGGATCTTTTCTGCTCATGAGACCTGCGGAAAATGGTGCTCGCGTGCTTGTTGGCGCATCTACTTTAGGGGAGGATTCACACGGACGGTGGTGGTCTGCAGATGGAAATTATAGGCGGTGAGTTAACCTCCAAGAAGAGAGAATGGAGTTACGCTGACAAATACAATAGACCTGGCGAGTATATTACGAGTGATGAAGGCAAGATCTTGCAAAAGGCAATGTGGACTGAGGCTGTCGATGTTCTTGAAGAGAAGATTCCTCGAGTCAAGGATGTGATTGCGAGTCTGTCTGAGCGGAGGGCTTTGTGATAGAAAGTGTGTTTTGTGATGTGTATTTTTTTTTTTTTTAGGCATAAAGTCTCAACTCGGATTCATAAGAATTGTGGCCTCTGCACTGAATGTGATAATGGTGGTCCCCGGCTCTGGTACAGTCATTCTCGAAATCGCCTTGACCAGTACACTCTGAGAAACTCTTTACTGGCCCCATTGCCAAAGCCTTACTGTAGATTATTCATTGAGGAAGTCACACGTGCACGTCCCCACCGCGTGTTGTCGAACGCGTTAACTCTGCCTTGGGGCCGTTATATCATGGCAACCATAGCAGATATCGAACCGGTAATTGCTGCGTTACGCGCCCAGCTAAGCCAATCACATATTATCACTACCATGAAAAGACGGGATCAAGCATTTCTTTACCAAAGCAGTTTTTGTTAAGACGCTTATTTACAAACAATAAATCCAAACTTAATAAAAACTATCTTCCTTCCACAACTACAAAAGTACAGAATGGGTTATTCTTTTGGCCGTTATTAGAGAAGCCAGCCCTCCGTTTAGACCTCTAGCTACATGTTTTCGCTAGTGCGTTCGTGCCTAATGGTCTATTTGATTGGGAATGTCTGGACGACAGACGTGTTTTCCATTCACGATTAGATATGGACACTTCCAACAGAAAAAACTCGAATAATGAGTAGGTCTGTCCCAATACATGATAAGTGCATGGCTAGAAATGATGGTTCTCCAGCTCCTTTCATATTGGATTGGAGCTGTATTTACTCCCATAGCCACTTTTTGGTTTGAATTCGCCACCTATAAAAGTATGCATTACATTTGTGCGTTCGGATTCGGAATTATTTTCGTGTGTTCCTGCATTTCACGTACCTTGCTGAGGCGAATTATATACAGCATAGAATCTGCTCAAGAATCTATCGGTGGTTAGGGCCATTTCTGCAAACAAAACTCAAAATCAAAATCTGTTTTCTATGGATATGCAAAAATTGGATTTTCGCTGTGCTAGACACCCGAATTTTGTCGGCCGTTTAAGATGTCCCTTCACGTGGGACCAGGGGCGGATCAGGGGTGATTAGAGTTCAGGGTTCGTATCGTCCAGAAGTTCCAAACGCGGCTGTGGCGCCGGACATGCAGCAACCTTAAACGCAAAAACGCCACCTTGAGGTTGTCCTTCAGTCATGGAAACTTCGACAACGTTCGGCTTCTTGGCCCACACGTTCTCGGAAGGTGACTCATGTCCTGAGAGTGGTCCTTCACGCGAAGAATCATCTTTTATTTGCGTCCCGAATAATTTGCACATAAACTGCGGCTTGGATGCGGAGTAGGTGTAAGCGCCTAATCGCTCATCATCAACCCGTAAAGACAACTCTGTCAGATAATGTCAGATAATAGATCTTGATCATCGCCCGAGGCCGTTGCCCTAGGACGAAGTTGCGTTTAAGATGTCCCTAAGTCGTATACAACTGACCCTACTAATGATAGTTATTGTGCCTCTGACACTTGTCTATCATTAACACGCACGTACCCTGCTAGGTGACGGCCCGTTGGCCTGCCGTAGCAAGTGGCAAATTATCTGGAATAGATTGTCTAACCTTAACATGCATGCACACCTACTATTTGCATTGGGCGTATGCAGTTGTCACTGCAACAACAAGGTACCAGGAACGTGACCAATGAGATTAATATTTGCCTGGCGGTCGGCTTCGTCTTCTTTCCCGTGGCGTATCGGGTACCTTTGCCGGCCAACAGGATGGAAAATTATTCAGTTGACGGGGTGGAAAAAAATGGACAAGTGAAAAAAGAGGGGGCCCACGAAAGTATATAAAGGATGGTTTTCATCCTTCTTGCTTGTCTCTTTTCTTTGATTCAACCATCAGTCACTCTTTTGAAAAGTCTTGTTTTGTTTACAGTCGTTCTTTCCGTCGTTCTTTAAAGACATCCATCACTCTCTTTGAAACAGAGACTTCTGCATTTGATCTAAGACAATACCACATTCATTTGAAATAGCAAAAATGATGTTCAAGGCTTTCGGTCTTCTCGGCTTAGTCAGCACCATGGCTGCTGCCCTTCCAACCCCGCTTGAGCGCCGCGACACCGACTCTACCGGCGGAGGTGTTGAAATCATCAACAACATGGGCAAGGACATTTATCTCTGGTCGGTCGGCGACTCTGCCGACGCCACCATGGTGACACTCAGTTCAGGTGGGAATAAATACAGTGAATCATGGAAGACGAATCCGAATTCCGGCGGTATTTCAATCAAGATGTCTACTACTCCTGATCAGTCCGATGTGTTGCAGTATGAATACACTCTCGTGTCCCCAAAAATCTACTGGGATCTCTCCTGCATCAACATGGGCAGTGGATCGGAATTCACCGCCGCCGGCTTTGCTGTCACTTCAAATGATAACGGCAACTGCCCTTCCGCAATATGCAAGCCTGGCGATACTGCCTGTGCTGATGCTTATTTGTTCCCGACCGATGATCACGCCACCCACGGATGCCCGGAAAGCGTCCAGATGACTCTGAACTTGGGTCCCTCATCTGCCGAGTAGTCGCTCATTACATTCACATTCAGACGTGACTCTTGATTTTGAAAACATGTCATTCTTTTGATGAATTATGATACATCCTACCTCAATCAATCGCCGTATACCACTGGAAATCGAAAACCAGACCTGATGTCTGGACTGAACGTATGAAATTTAATGATCAATGATAACCGGGACCTGGCGGTGGGTTTTGTATGGAGGGTGTTTGGGGAACTTCTTGAAATGTTAAATAGGTCTTGAAACAAATTCTCTAGAAAATACACTAAATCAACAGGACTCTTGCACCTTCGAACCTGCAGAAATCTTTCATAAACTCGTTTCGTCATCTTTAAAAAAGGACTATTATGTCTTCGTTTAACTATCCCCTCCCATTTGGGAAGCGTGCGAGGGAGCCTGTCAGTAAATTCGATAATAAATTTAGGGCAAATGTCTAAAATGCCATTGAAACTTTTTGAAATTGCCAACGGACTCGCCCCAAGTTTGTACGCCAAGTAATCCTCGGGCAAATTTACCCTCCTAAACTCTAAAATTAAATTATGGGCAAGTTCGAACGTGTCAGAACTCTACTGTCGGACTTGAGTTAATTTCCTCTATCTTGTCTATGTGGGTCTCCGGTATAAATTTACATCAGGACCCTCATTAAACTCTAATCTGCACCAGGATTTAACTCTAATCTGCACTCTCATTTAACTTAATCTGCACCCTCATTTAACTCTAATCTGCACCCTCTTTTTTAGCCTAATCTTGTCTATCCTTATCCTAACCTTTAACATATCCGTTTGTTCTCGACGCGTCTTAACACTTTCAAACACTATTTGCAGTACAGCATCCGTTCATTTTGTTCAAAACGCTTCCCAACATCTTTGCACTAACACCTTTGCAGAACAGCATCAACTATGCCTCCCCAAATTGGAGAAACGTTCCCTGACAAAAGGAATTTATGTTTGCTATGAAGGATATCGGTGCACACAACAAATATTTCGAGCAGCTTCGAGATCTGGTGCTCGTCATTCCCGTACTTCTCGGCCGTCTCCCTGTCGTTGAGGACAGCAAAATTTGTCCCTCAGGCAGGGAATATCGTTTGTCCACACTAAGACGGCGTTAAGCATGTCACTCTCGGGTTCCGGGTCTACTATTGTAATAATTCTGCCTGGAACATAGGTCGAATGCAGTACAGACCACACGCCGCATCCATGGTTGGGCTCCCAAACTATCTATGACGGTGGTGCATGGAACGTGTTAGACAGTGTGCATAGGCATTGCTGACAGGAGCTCAGGGGCTGTTGCGGATACCGATATCAGCCAAATTTTTTGGAGTGACATGTATCCGCATCCGCTTTTCGAGAGTATTTCGTATAGTCAAGCGCCAGAGGGCACACAGATATCCTATTCGCCCTTCTGCATCAGCTTACAACCCTGCAGCAGCTTCTTAGTTTTGTCATACTGTGTCATACACAAGATTGTGTGTCTTTATCCATTCTGCACCAATTCTTGGTTTATTTGTTGTAATTTTGGTTTTGCAGCGCGATAAAGACCTCACAGGCTGTATTGCCCATCGTGATGTCTTGGTAGTTTATTTCGGTCCCTAATGTCCAAAGGTCACTGACAGCGTGTGCTCATAAAGGTACGCCGAGTGCGGCGACAGATGTTGGTTACGTTAAAAAGCCGCAATGATTCCACCCGCCTCACTTACAGCAGATTGATTTGTCATTCCAGCTATGCACTATTCTCTCTCACAAATTCCCGCCCCAGCTAATTCCGCCCGCCAGGTGCTGATGCGGCTTATTATGCGGGCAATGCCCGCGTATTCGTCGTACCGTTTCCGCGGTTGCGGATCACGTGATAAATGCTCCAAGCAGAAAGTTTCTACAAGCTGTTGAAGGCTACCGACAGATACATCGCGATAGCAGATACGAAGTATACATTAGTACACAATAGAGTCGTTGTTGTTTCATTCAGCCGTCCGCAATCAGGTTTTACTGAACCCGATTATATGCCTATAAATTCCTGGTCATCCTATTCTAACGTAACGACCGTGTACCAGCTTAACTACCTTTTTCAGTATAAAGGCCTCTGTATCATCGCGTCCATCGATAGCTAACCCATCGAGCACAGGCAAAGCTCACAACTCTCTCTGAAGATATGAGGTACTCACTCGATTCCAATAATCGCCTTCCATCTTTAAGCTCATCTTCATCCGCAAGAGCTTTAGCAATATTTTCCGCTGCCTCACTCGCCCATAGAACACGGGCAATAGCATGGTGGAGATTTCAAAGCAGAGGTAAAGGACGTGCAACCGATCGAGATGCCTGGCCAAAAATCATCTCTTCATTTTCGTGATGGCGAAGAACTTCTGTAGGCACTTTACGATCTGGTGCAAACCTTTTGAAGAAATACCGGTCATCTTGGCATTCCAGACTAAATTTAAATAAGCCAAAAGCGGTATGACTCAATGCATCTAATAACAGTGCATTCGACGGATCATTGATGTTTTCGCCAGTTAATAAGCCCTCCATATCTTGGCCAACAAACCTAGAAAGCATTGTTCGTAAGACTGAATGTCCGTTAGAACTAAAGGGACAACATGTGCGGCTTGATCGTTACACCTCCATAACCAGGGCCAAGTGGCGAAACTTCAGGCGGAGCTCCCTCGTCCATCATCTTTCCCACAAGCGAAATCCAGCCATCGCGCTGTATTAACTAATTAAACATTAGCCGGTTGTACGCCGTCAACAGAGGAGTCATTACCAACCAATTTCTTCAAGCTCATTGGCTTCCTCCTAGCAGTCGCGCCTCCTTCAAATGGTGTGGGAGTTCAACCCTTTGCCATCATAGGAACCAGCATATCGTAGAAAATTGGACGAGCGTAGAAAATTGGCCTCGTCCAATTTTCCAACACCTTCATCAGAAGTTTCGATTCTCGAAATCGTCCAGCAACGCCTTCCCAATTTCGAGGTGCTTTCGGTGTGAGCCCCTCACAACGACAACCCTGCGAAAGGGTGCACCTACCGACAAAAACTCCGAGAGCCGCCGCTATTTTCTCGGTTGGTGTGTACCAGCGCGCGGGGGACCGGGGTTCAATTCCCCGTTGCCGAGTTTATTTTTTCTGATAGTTTTGTCAACTCCTTGTGGAGGTTTTTTTGTCGGATTTTGCGCTCCGTGTGGTAACGGGCTAGTTTGAATTAACAACATACTTACAACACATATTCAAAAACAAAACTATTTATATCCTATAAATTCGTGCAATAAATCCGTCAATGCCCACAGATATTTATGAAGTCCAGTCTAAGCCCAATCATGAAAGTAAATAACAACTTATCTAAATAATATGAATTCCACAAACGCCAAACATGAACCGAATCGGTTAACCTCGTCCAGATGTTATTCGAGAGTAATAGAGGATTGTAACTAACTTCGAGCAGAGCCAAAGCTAGTGAAATCACCTCTGACGGATTATTCCCATACTGCAAAGGGATAGAAACCAAACCTCTAGAAAGACGAAAATTGTTCTCGAAGTCTCAATTAAAGACTTCTGCTCAATGTCTGTGGGATGAACAGTGGACGACATTGATAACTGGTGTCGACTTGCCGTACGTCGAGAGGTCTCACCGTGGTAACGATCAATTCAACTTGCCAGCCAATGCAGCTCTTAAGCAGATCTCCTCACCCAGCACAATATATATAGAGGCGGTATTTGAACATTGCAACGATCTGAGGAACAGACATGCGGATGTGGCGTATCTAACAGAGCAGCCTCGGCATGGATAGTGCAAAAAATTTAGTAGCGACAATTTAGTTTCAACCCTACCCCTAGCGATTCTATGCTGCATACTGTACACCTCAACAAGGTACCTGAAATGCAGGAAAACACCAAAATAATTCCGAATCCGAGCGCACAAATGCAATGTACACTTTTATAGGTGGTGAATGCAAACCAAAAAATGGCAATGGGAGTAAATACAGCGCCAATAAGACTTGTGATAAAATTCCGGTCTAGCGTTGTGATAGATAGTTTATGGTATACCGATGACGATTTGCCGATTTGCCGATATCGGATGATCCGATATCGGACGATAATATATCGTAAGCTCAAAATCTTGTGGAATAAATTATGAATAAATTTCAGCCGATATAGTATCGGCATATAGTCAATAATGATATCGGTTATAAGCAGAGACTTTCTTAATGCAACTAGCTGGTATTCAAAATGTCATCACTTGATAGGAGAGTATCAAAAATTGTCCGCCCGATTTGAACGAAGGTAGCCGTGTGTAGCACACCAGTCATGAAGAAAACCACGAACTTGACAGAGCTTCGTGCTCCTTCCACGGCGATTTATAGAGATGCCAGCCTCGATAGAAGTATACCAACGAACACTGTTAACTTATGCATATATTTAGCCCAAAATACTGCGGGAAAGGCCCAATCAAATCTAAGTCGGCTGCCGTACGGCGATCGCATATTGCGTGTAATATAATTGATCTATTGCTTATAGAAATCATTCATTAACGTCAACATCTGGAATAACTCCTGATCCTAGCACGTCTCGCCCTGTATTGAATAATGTTTCGACTTGAACTTCTGAGGCTGGAATGGCCGCGGATACTCATCTTTATGTGTACACACCAATTTCAAAGCCAATTCGAATCTGCTGCATCAATGGTAGTAACTAAAGGGCGCGTTCGATGTCAGAAAGTAAAGTCTGGCTGCGAGGCTGTACTTTCTGCAGCATCCTGGACTCCAAATCGTTGCTACTGTAACCCGCCGAAAGTCTTCTATTTGCAGGCGAATTGGTATCAATTGATGGATACATGGAATGCAGCTTTTCGCGGATCGCGTTAACTATAAGGGCGCCGAAGTTCACGTCCGCTTCTAGCTCTTTCAAGATCAAATTGTGCTTCACTCGAGGATCTAGAACCAAGGCGATGTGATATGTGTCCGTCTCATCCATAAATGTATATCTTCCTGTATTTCTTCATTCCTTCGTTAACGGCGGATACGATATCATCGTCGAGATCTGAGAACTCTCCCTCGCGTTCGGAAGCCTCATGCAAAAAATCGTCGAGCTCATAATAAATCGCAACTGAGAGGTTGATTTGCGGCTTTTTAGCTGATATAAGCAGAGTGAATTCATTAAAATTCGAAAAGAACCTTGTGGATTTGGTCAAGCCACAGCCAATCATTAGATGAGAAAGGCGGCAGGTCTGCTTGTAAACTCTAAGAACTTGTTGATTTGACGTTTGGCTCGAAGCCCATCATTCAACATGCGGAAGGTGGAATTCCTGGTGTCAACTTCATATTCAGCTAAACTAACTTTACTGGAAAGTTTTAGAAAGTTGCATATTTCCCTCCATTTTTTGTCGTCTTTGGGGCTCCTGTCAATCCAAAGAGCGAAGATCAAGGGTTGGGATTAATGGTGTCCGACCGCATGCCATGGCTCCCTCTGCTTCTTGTTGGCTCGCCACACTTCAATGAACGCTTCCTTCAAGTCTCGAACCCTCTTGTGGCCACGGTATTCAATAAAACCATAGTAACCTTGTGAGTGATCTCTAATCACAGATTCAGCCATGCTGCGACCCATCTTCTCCATATCTGCACCGACATCTCCGACACCCTCATTCAGAGTACGAGAATTTGGAACCGTGGTGACTCATCAGGACATACTAGTACACACACACACCTTAGCATGTTGCCCTTCGATCCACTGATCCTTGTTCCAACAAAGGGAAGAATAGTCCTGGAATACCCGACCTCAATAGCGATCATGATCTTAGAAAGGCCACGAAGAGTATACAATATTGTTCCGTCTGCCTGTTTCTTGCTTCTTGAATAGCTACCGTAAGCAGCCTTGAACGTGGTAGATGCAGCATTGTGAGCACTGCGAACTAAGCTGGCATCTGCTCCATCACTAGAGAGAAAATTTACCAGGGTGAGCTTGACGTCTTGACAGATACCCTAACCTCGGCAGGATGGTAGTACCTTCATTTACGAGTAAATGGGACCCCATGACAGAACTTTATTTCCCCGCAGAATCTCTCCTTTCTTCAGCACTCGACCAACGCTCTGTGCAATTGTCAGCACTTTCAAAATGCCTGAAAGCACGCAAGCCATCACTGCTCTATCGTTACTGCGATCTGGTGTCTCGTTGCAACTTTTTGGGCTCGTATGGGGATTGATAATTCCGTTGACGCCGTTCCCGAAATTGGCGCTCACTGCACACATCCAGTCCATGGCACAGGGTGAGTCTTGCTGGCAAATTTTATTTTGGACTAAAACGCTAATAAAAATTGTTTGAGAACAAAGGGGCCATGGTCCTTGGCGCTGGTGTCCTTCTTCGGCAGCCCCAGCTCCTCAACTTGAGCGCTTTGGAGTTGAGAATTGTTTGGTGGGGCTTTGGTTTGGCATGGGCAGCCATTGCAGTTCAGTGCTTTAATGCATTCTGGTAAGCTACATCATTTATTTCTGCACATTATCGGAACAATCAAGTACCAATACTCTTTAACTTTCGCAGGGGAACTAATCAGATATTGCCAATTGTAAGCATGCTTGCTCGATGATAGAGGAACCAAAGTGAGACTTACTCTGACTATAGGCTGCAGCTGCCGCTGGAGCAACGGGTGCCGAGCCGTGGAAAGAGCATATCATGACACAAACACTATACGTTTCCGCGTTTGGCATTATCGGGAGTTTTGCAGTTCTGGCGCGGGCATTGTTTAAGGAACAGAACGCGAAGAAAACAAATTAATTCTCGCAAATTAAAACCTGAATGTCATGGTGGTCTATAATAGGACCAGAGTAATGGTCGTCCGTTCCACACTCTGCCGGTGTTGACTCTGAATTTGATGAGTATTAAGATGTAACAATTTGCGTTGAGAACTGAATAAATTGACCTTGCGAAGACCGATGACCAAAGAGCATACCTATACTTACCAGGAAGCAAATTTTTTTATTATCCAAGTATTACTCGTATAGTTTGTTGAAGTTCTATTGCGAATCTGCTTGCATATCTTTCGCTGGATCATAACCCCACTCTTTTAAGCAATGAACGACTGATCATAGCTGTTACGTAATTTCAACCGGTTCTTCTCGTTGAAGTGCCTCTCGCATACCTCTTTCTGATACGTCTCTTGGGTTCCCGCTTGCAAACTGAGAAGAAAAGCTGAATCTCAATGTCCTTGGTATTCGCTGTCTTCTTGCTAGTTCTTTCCCTGATCATCGACATCGTGACCTCACTTCGAGCGGTGATCGACTCCGATGGTTATGGAGCAACATCTGTTCAAGGAATCAGGTCTCGCAGTGTGTCGAATAGCACTCATGTTATTGTTGTAACTACGAATTCAGTTATAAGTATCAGCCGTGTAGCATAATAACTACGAATTCAGTTATAAGTATCAGCCGTGTGCATGTATGGTACTGCTCAACTCCGGTGAGGAGACATGGCCAGATTTGCATAATGATGGATTGATTAGTCGCTGTCATTATTGCACTGTCCCCGCGTGCGCTTACAGCGTAGATACAACTTGGCTGATAGATCAATCAATCTGGCAATATTGCATTTATTGTTATAACAAAATGGTTTCATGAAAACAGCGGAAGGGCTATCACCAACAGAATTGGTCTATATTTCATCTGCTCTAGGGTTGGACTTGTGTGGAGCGTGGCAACCCCAGCATGTTACTGTAGAGGCAAGTGGCAAATAGCACCCAGCATAGAAGCAGTTTCAGGGGCTTCCACGCTTTCCCGACCGGCACTTCTCCTAAGAAGACAACAGTCTCCGCAAAATTGCGCAAAGGCAATATTAAATAAATAGAAATTTACTGACCACAGATAAAAGATAATACTAGGAGCTCAAAGAAGGCGAAATAGGCAACGATCGTCGCAACCCTAAGCTGGTAGCCAACGACGCCGCATTATTACTATTAGGTACACAACCCTAACCTTCACATAGACCAACTTTCCGTGAAACAATTTTTCGCAGGACTTGACCGCAGGCGTTATAAGTCCTGATAGTCCTCCACGCATTGATCCACTGGATTCATTCCGTCGATTTATATTATTGTACGATAGATTCAAGGATATCGTGTATTGTTTTCAGTAAAACGGGATTACATTTTCTATTCTGGATATATATACGCGCTAGTTCAGGTATATTCCAATTATTTGCTGTCGCCACATCTCTTTGGACGCATTTCGATCGTCGAAGTATCAACCACCACAGTAGCCACTCTTAAACACAAAAGTCAACAATGGTTTCAGCATCTAAGGCCAAGCGTCAAGCCAAACGTGCGGAGACCAAGTCCTCTAAGACTTCGTCTAAGGTCTCTTCCGCCGCCGTCTCTGTCAATGGTGACTCTGAAACAGAGGCCGAGGTCGTTGCCACTGAGGTTGCCAAATTAAAACTGCAAGAGGATAAGCACGGGCTGTCCGATCGTGTCACCACCGGTGTCTTGTCCAGTTTGGTCACCAGTCGAGATATCAAGGTGTGTACTTCTTAGTTGATCTGATGGAGATCAACTTAATGGCTTACGTCACGCAGGTCACGTCCGTTTCACTGGTGTTTCACGGAAAGGTGTTAATCCAAGATTCTACCCTCGAGCTTAATTATGGTCGTCGATACGGTCTTCTCGGCGAGAATGGTTGCGGCAAGTCTACGTTCCTTCGAGCTATTGCCGCCAGGGAGTACCCTATCCCAGAGCAGATCGATATTTACCTCCTCAATGAGCCTGCGGAGGCGACAACTTACTCCGCGCTCGAGTATGTCGTTCGAGAGGCTGAGAATGAGCTCAAGCGACTGGAGCAGATGGCCGAGGATGTTTTGGAGAAGGAAGGCCCTGAGTCACAAATTCTTGAGGAGCTGTACGAGCGAATCGAAAGCATGGATCCCACCACCTTCGAATCTCGTGCGTCTTTGATTCTCAGAGGATTGGGCTTTACCAATACAACCATCAAGAAGATGACGAAGGATATGTCTGGTGGCTGGAGAATGCGTGTCGCTCTTGCCAAGGCGTTGTTCGTTAAGCCCAGCTTGCTGCTTCTTGATGATCCCACTGCTCATTTAGATCTGGAGGCTTGTGTGTGGCTGGAGGAATATCTCAAGCGGTTTGACCGAATTCTCGTGCTTGTTTCACACTCTCAGGATTTCTTGAATGGTGTGTGTACAAGTATGATTGATATGCGATTGAAGAAGCTGAACCTTTACGGTGGTAACTACGACTCGTACGTCAAGACTCGTGCTGAGATGGAGACCAACCAGATGAAGGCATATAACAAGCAACAGGAAGAAATTGCGCACATCAAGAAGTTCATTGCATCTGCGGGTACGTACGCAAACTTGGTTCGCCAGGCAAAATCCCGACAGAAGATTCTCGACAAGATGGAGGCCGACGGTTTCATTGAGAAGGTCGTTCCTGATAAGGTATTCTCTTTCCGATTCGCTGATGTCGAGAAGCTTCCTCCTCCAGTTTTGTCTTTCGATGACGTTACGTTCTCTTATTCCGGCAATGCCGAGGACAATTTGTATGAGCATTTGGACTTTGGTGTGGATATGGATTCTCGAGTTGCTCTTGTCGGACCCAATGGTGTCGGCAAATCTACTTTGCTCAAAATCATGACGGGTGAGCTGCAGCCAACTGGTGGTCGTGTTTCCCGTCACTCTCACTTAAAGCTTGGTGTCTACTCTCAACACTCTGCCGACCAGCTTGATCTTCGCAAGAGCGCACTTGAGTTTGTACGGGACAAGTACCCGAAAATCTCCCAAGATTACCAGTTCTGGCGTCAGCAGCTTGGTAGATACGGTCTTACTGGTGAGGGCCAGACTGCCACTATGGCGACTCTCTCCGAGGGCCAACGATCGCGTGTCGTATTCGCTTTACTCGCTATCGAGACACCGAACGTCATCCTCCTCGACGAGCCTACTAATGGCTTGGACATTCCCACTATTGACTCGCTCGCGGATGCTATCAACGCTTTCGAGGGTGGAGTTGTCGTTGTCTCGCACGATTTCAGACTGTTGGACAAGATTGCTAAAGACATTTACGTATGCAACAACAAGACAACTACCCGATGGGAAGGTTCAATTTTGGAATACAAGAGCAGCCTAGCAAAGAACATTGTTATCTAAGTGGCTTTTATATTGTATTCAGCTTGTCGTATATTTGTTAGGTTCTTTTGGCTTTCGGCACATAGTACGGGTTTTAGAAATCATAGGATATGAAAGGCTGTCTTTTTCTTGTATTTTGTTGACAGGGTACGCGGGATGTCGCTGATGAAATTATCAGTTGTATACAGACATTGGGGATTGTAGAGTCGATGGGTTGGTTGATAAAACTTATTCTTCTATCCTTCTGTTATAGAATTCATGGTTGTACATTTGTTGCACACACTGCTATGTCATACGTTTTAGTTTGCAAGTTCGTCGCAGTTACGTCTCCCTCTATTTCAGCAAATAGGAAACACAGTATTCACTTCTTGTCGTAGACTCCCTTCAAAAACTCCAACCACTGCTCTAACTGCCATCCGGAGCTGATATCATTATTAATAATACCGTCAACCGCCACAGTCGGCGTGACATGCACGGAGTTCTGTCGATGCTGGCGCACAAACAGCTTCAAATCGACCGTGATCTCGTTACCGATGTTATGTTCGGCGCCGTCCTCAGATGGGGGAATAGCCAGTAGCTTCAACATTTCGTCCTTGTTAACACCCACGCTTTCGGACGCAAGAGAGGCGAGTCTGTCATATGTCTGCGCCCGAGTCTCGTTGTAGACTGCAGTATCGTAGTATTCCGAGGCGTGCTTAAAAAGAACATTAGAGAATTCGAAGAACTGCGAGGGGTCAAGCTTCTCAACGGCGAGCGCGGCTTCGTGAACCAGAGTGGATGACGGATGCCATGGCTGAACAACCTGTCGAAACACGAAAGTAAACGCGCCGGGAGGATACTTCTTCTCTAGCTCTTTCAGAAGTGAGTTGTAGACCTTGTTGAATAGACGACCTGAGTACGGGCAGACGTAGTCGAGATAGAGATCGACGACATGGGGCGTGGCCGACGAAGCTGTACTAATCGACGAGCTGGTGGCCAGCTTATGGGCAAGAAAGCGAGGTTGGATAGACATTGCGAATAATGGAGCAACAATTGGTTGGCGAAAATATGTGGACTTGCCTGATGGACGACAGACAAAGTGTGTGCTTTATATGTGCCTCCCGGCGTTAAGAACTCTAGGCTCGTCATCGATGACGCAATAGGGAGGGCAAAGCAACAATTCGCAACAATCGACCAAGGTCCCGAGTGGTCTCCTGTTCAAATTTGTTTATGATTAGTAATAGCCAGAGAACATATTCATAAAGATAAGAGACGTTAATAAGAATTGGCGTCTGCCGGTTAAGTAATATCTATTGACGACAATAGCTAAGTTGCACCAGCGGAGTTAAGGGGCAACCCGAGATTTTAAATCGGTCATAACTGAGAATGATTGAAAAGTGACCACATACTCAAATGTATTGAAACTTTCACTATGGTATAACGAATCGCATACATTATACATCATGGAATATCCGCTATGGCTTACTCCAAAACATGCTACAGATGATATAATTCTAATACTCTATGCTTAACCTGCGGATAAGCACGAGATGATAAATTCTCATGCTGTATACTTAACCTGGGGATAGCGCACGGTTAAACCCGCCTTCACGATTCCTATTACATCATAGTTAGTCCAATACTGATGTAATAAACGTGTAGTATAAGAATACACACATATATTGTCTGTATTGCGGAACCTTCTCTTTCGCCACGGCGCCAACGTTATTGCCAACTACACGCTTCTGCTTGGTCGTTCCGAATCCAGCAAAGCCCATTAGCTTCGCCATCCGCACTGTCTCATCCTCGTCAGAGTCATTTGCAGTATCCATCGCGTCGGGTGAACGAAGTCGTCGAACAGGTGAGGCACTCGGAGTCCGAGTGCGCCGCCTGCCTCGATTTTCTGTAGACTGTATCCTGTCCTCACTCGGACTCTTCCTCCTCCTCGTCCTCCGCCGCCTATCCACATCATCTCTGTCGTAATCCCTTTCTCGGGATGGCGTCCGACTTTGAGTGCCGCCACGCTTGCGCGAATCAGGCGAGCGACTACGGTCTCGGCCAAGTCTAGAGTCTCGAGAATAACCATCATCTATGTCATCGTATCGAACCATTCGCCGGTGACTTTCTTCTTTCTCTCGATAGCGAACACTATCTTTAACCCGTTCCCGGTCTCCTCGATCTCCCCTCGGACTGCGGGACCGTCTGCCACTTCGATAGGATCTACCCCTGTCTCTATCTCTGTCCTCGTCCCTGTGTCTCTCACGATACCGATCACTTCCATAGTCACGATCACGATGCAGGTCCCTATCTCGCATTATTTCTCGATCGCGATAATATCTCTCTCTGTCTCGATCGCGCTCTCTATCTCTTCCCTTGTCTCGATCTGACATGATTAGTGATGTGATGCACACTAGCTCGCACAGCTCGACGTATGAAGGCCCTTAAAATCTCAATGTCAGGGTAAGATAAAATTTTGGACTGCCTCTGCTCCGCATATGTTGCAGTAAATATCTATCTAATTTCTGGATGCTGTCGTGAATGCTCAAGCTTGCAACTTTATCCAAAAACCCTAAATTTTATAGGTTACCCGCGAAAAAATTGTGTCCTAACCCAATGTGTACTCCAATCTGGAATTTGCCAACTGCATAGTACTATTGGCCTCGCCTACTCAGTTTTCTTATTGTCGGCTGGTATCCGTGTAGCTCAATGGTAATTCGTGAGTCTTTCAATATTACAAGTCATTACGATGATGTTACCGAAACATAAACGAATCAATGACCTTTAGGCGTTGATGCCAACGAGGCCAGTATCACGTATCAAACTTCGTTGACGCAGAGAGCTCTCCAGCGGAGCACTTATGATTTCGGCACAAACATCATTTCGAACATGAGTGAACATGAGTAACTCAAGAGATCACAAATGAGCTGTCAATTGCGACAATGTTCGACTCCAGATTTCCAGTCTACAAGTCGCCAGCACAAATTAGTCTGCCGATCGGGATCCGTTACTGATATTTCATGTCGTCGAAGATAGCACTGCGCGTTGGGTGTCCGTGTACCAACGAGCAGCAGTACGGACCATGGCCGAATATTACACTCGAGGATATTTTGAACGGCACGATAGATCAAATTCATAAACAAGCAGCGTTGTACGACATTTGCCTACATATCTTCGACCAATGTGCTCAAATCCTGCGTGTAGTAACGTGTCATCGAACTTGAGATACCGTAACGCGACTATAATCTTTTAGATACTATGTAGTTATAATTTAGAATTGATTCACACGTCATTGCCTACTCTTATCATCGCTGCACTCAAAAGTAAATTTCTAAGATGTTTTCTGGCCTTAAACAAATTATGCACTTCCCGAATATCTAGACGAATGATTGCGGTTGTGAAAAGCTAACAAATATAATTGTCCTAAACCAAGCTCTGAGTGAACAATTCTCAGTATGTAACCAAAGGCAAAGTCCCGAAGGAGTTTGAAGCCGCCGAACCTGACTGCCGACCGGACTATAAGGCTGTACACTGCAAGCTCAGTTTACTAGACTATTTATATATTATCATTGGATGGATCACAATAATGACAATCTTAAGACCGGCCCATAGATTTCATTAAACAACGAACGATTATAATTTCTAAACACACAACAAAGCACACAACTCCTGGCATTGCAACTGTCATACAATATCCCAATCAACGTAGACACTATGATACAGACCCTGCGACTTACCCTTACTCTGCCTTTCCAGTCCGGCGCTTAATAACCTCGACGTAATTTGACGGAAAAAATCCTATTCTTCCATCTCGTAAACGACCCCTCCACCAGGTAGGCTCGCCGTCTTCGGCACCAGTAACTGTATCCTTCGACAAAATCGCGATAACCTCTCCCTTCTTAAAAGCCAACTCAATAGCCTCATTTTCGGGCACAAAATCGTAGGTAGCGCGGCAGAATTCCAACTTGGAGGGATCAATGATCAAATCGTTGCCGGTTGCTGCGGCACCAGCTACCACACCGTCAGCAATAGGCATTCCGCTGTTTCCAGCTCCAAGAACTTGGCTGTCGTATCCCGACAATCTCATTTCGTCTTCCTGTCGAGAGGCAGAAATTGCTTTTATCAGCTTGGACATCAAGTACGGTCCTCCAAACACCGCACCGAGGAAAACAAGAAGGGGCCAGACGGAAATCCGCTGGCTACCATTTCCTGGCACACCAGTCGGACTGCCTTCCCGCTTGAACTTCTCGAACTCCCGCATATTGAGCCGGTTTTGCTGTTGCGGCGCCTGACGCCCAGTAAGTCGTCGCCATATCCGAACGAAAACTCTCCATATTGCAAGCATTCCCAGCGAAGCCGATCCGATAATACTCTGCCGTAATGCAGCGACTTGTTCAGCAACGCCAACCATGGCAAAGAATGAACTGTGGGTAGCCATATACGTTGACTCAAGCATTTGTGCGAATCCGCCAATCGCACCAACGACAGCCTCAAGCATTTGGAAGGCTGCTGTAGTAGAGGACTCTAAAGAACCCGCTGCACCAGGTATCGAAGGACCTGCCGCACCATACAGACGTGAATATGGAGATCCATATGGAGATGAGTACGGTGAATATGCGGACGTGTACGGCGAGGAGAAGGAGTAAGGATTATACGCATTGGCGTAAGGCCTTCCAGCGTAATTGTACGATGATGAGTAAGCGGACGTATTTGCAGGAGCCTGGATCTGAGTGCTTGATGACGGTAAAGGAGCAGGCCGCGAAGGAGCTGAGCTAGGCGATATACCTGCTGCTACAGGTGATGTGGAAGCGGAAGTGGTTGGTACTGCTCCTTGAGCCTGTGATCCGATATTCGCGGATTCCGGGTTGGACTGAGCGCCGCCACCACCGCGCTCTTCCCATGGCTTTGGTCGCTGTATTGACGACATATACTCTATGGCGCTCGTGATGATATTTCAGAGCCAGGATAAACAAGATCCAGGCAAGGGAGAGTGAGCGTCGGAAACGATTCAGAATTAGGTGAGGGTAAGATCAAAAGATACTTCCCATTACGACATATGAGGAGCAACCATCGGTGGGGCCGAGGCTCGTGACAGTCATCGCAAACACGTATCACAGTGATTTTTAGAGCGACTGCCTCCCATTTGCCTCTTATTTTAAACTGAGTCCGATAGTTCAAACAATTTCATTTACATACGACAAATGCAATAATTTTTATGGGTGAGGCGGGACATTTGGCAGGGAAACCCTTTTACTGGTTATTCAACATAAAGTATATAGTCAAAGCAAACATTGCTAGCAACAAGATTATGGTTCACAGCAAATATAAGCGCGATCATTCCCGACACGCCTGATTCGGCCCCATGCCCTCTGCTGACCGTGTTCCCTGCCCATCAGAACAGTCATCGCCTTCATGTCCATCGTCGACTAAACCAGACAAACTCTTCAAAGGTCCTGTAATACCGCCAAGTATGCTCAACGCAGCCCTGACGGCCTCGACGCACGTGACGACTTCGCTTCGGACGCCTTCGATCTCTCCATGTTTAGCTTTGATCCATTCTAAGCGGGTCTTTATCCTACAGTAGTACAGGCGTTAGTAAGTAATTCACTTGGTTTCCAACTTTTGGAAGGATATCGGTCACCGTTTCCGACTTCTAAAATTATCAAACTGGGATGCGGCCTTAACCCATGCTGCGACATCCTAATTTGCCATAGTTAGTCAGCAAATATTGACTGATAGTGTTACCAAAATCTTAAGGTACAATGTACATCGGTAAATGCCTTAAATTCGCTATAAATCTGGCGCTGTTCCTCATGAGAACGCGTCATAATATCACGGTACTCCTCAAAAATCGTCGATTCGTCAAAAGGCAGAAGATGCTGCAGACCAGTTGCAGCCGCAGCTTGCCGATTTGATGAGTTCGATTCAGTTTCGGACATGATGAATGAGCATAAATCTGTCAAGGTAGGCTAGGTAAGCTAGATAACTTCAACTCGTAGCCTGCTGTAATGTAAGCAAGTCACTTTAATATGGCATATATTCGTGAGAGAATAGAGGGAGTAATGCAAAGAATTAACAGCTGTAAAGGAGCGAGGAATAACAGTAGAGCACATCGCGACAGTAACAACGCACACATGCGCGCGGCAAGTAGTTGCGTCACCCCTAACCTTAGGCTTTCTTGGGTATTGACGGCGTACATTTGAGCATCAGTCATTATATTATGACGAGGGTGGGAGAAAATACGTCATAAATTACGTACGGGATATATACAATGCGCAAATAAAACCATACAGCGCGCAAATAAGACAATACAGCGCGCAAATAAGACACATACAACGCGCAAAATAAAAAGTACAAGTAGTCAACAACCTACTCCTGTACTCCAGATTTGGCATCGGCGGCAGTCGACGGCGAGATCTGTAAGTTTTGGCGGGGAAGACGGGGTGGGGCATCGTTAAGTACCATAGATACACTCTAAATACAAATTCTCTACGCATGTAGAGCACAAAGCTCCAATGTTAGGGCTTGCGTCATGGTTAGGGTTTACTAAAATGTCATCTACCGAACAAATTCGGGTCTCACAATTCGCAAGAAATAATTTATTATCGATATATTAACCCATCTCTGCACAGATTCGATGAAGTAGAGGGTACTCAGAATGCAAGGGGCCGAGATGCACTGACTTATGTTGCTGAGCGATCTCCCTTACCAATAGTAATAGATATTGAGTCCAGCAAGGAAGATAGGACATATAATATCCTCGACTCTCGCGGTTTGGAATGGCATACACATGCGGCATCTGCTCGCGTTCTGATCCATCGCTGATTTGTGCACGCTGCACAAACACTCAAGTACTGCCTTATCGGCTCGAAGTCATCAACGCCCTCGCCACTCGTTCGACTACATCTCAATCTGTCGCGTCATGCTTATCGGACAGCGCCTCGCCGACAATAGATTCAATCTCACGGCATAAGATCGTACTTGTAGAACTGAATAAGACTTTGCACCAAGCTCGGCATTCTCTGGCGGCGCTGAGAACTCGCGCGGCGACTTTGCGGCATGAAGTCCACACAAAAGCTCACACGCTATCGCGGACTTCAACTGCCTTACGAAACGCACACTCGTTACAGCTGGACACGATCACCAGATCCCGGGATCGTGCGATCTCAAAAGTCGGTACAGTGCGGTCCAAAGCTCGAGATGAGCGTGTACGTGTTTTAAACGACCTTCGAGCGGCCATGGGAGTGAGTGCCAACGACGGCAAGCTCAATATTGGCGGCGTCAATATTCCAGACTTTGGTTCCTTGACAGGATTGTCTCCGCGAGCACTACTCGCGACTATGGAAAAGACGTGTGTGTTTGTTACATTATTGGCTCGGTACCTGGAGGTTCAGTTGCCCTATGAGATTACCCTTCGTCCCGCTATAGCTATACGACGACGCCCACAAGTGCAGCAGTCAACATTTCGGAAATTATCCGTGACGGCAAAAATTGGTGCACTTGCTGAGCGCGAACGCAGTCGAAAGGAGTTGGATATGTTTCTGGAGGCATTGACACTGCTAATATGTGACATTGCCTATCTCTGCACTACCACCAGCGAAGAAGCACCGACCGACGAAATCGATATATCCTCATATCTCGACGTTGCTCCACATCTATGGAGGCGGTTACGCAGTCCAGATGTTGATAGCCTGGGACTTTTTCTAGATCCTACGGTCGTGCTCGTGGTGTTGAGGGAAAAAAACCAGGTGGACGCAGATATGCGTGCTTGGGCAGAGTGGCAAGTTGTGGAGACAGAGGGAAACGATGTGTCGGACGAGGTCCTCTTGGTCGATGCACCAGAAGAGATAGAGAAAAAATCGAAGAATATATCTGATGAGCCATGGACTGACGTTCGACGGCGACCCAAGAAGAGCTGGAAGGGAGTCGGTTGATCGCTTGAAGGGTATGGCGAGCGTAGGAGCTATTGGAGACTATGGCGTTATGGTTACCTGTTTGATCCTTGTACATTTTGCATTAGTATTCCTTATTTTTTAAATGCTATGTTTTACGTCTTAATAATTTGTAGCATATATAGCGACTTCGGTTCATGTCTATATGTAAAATGTAATATATACATTTCCAATTGATCACTCATATATATCATCTGACAGTATCCAATCGAGTAAATATCCAAAGATACATATGCAACCTCTCGACGCCATCAGAAATAAATCCGAGACCAAACATGGCATGGCAAAGTAAATTCACAGGCTGAACTTTTTGTATCGATGACTTCGCTCATCATATCCAGCTTGCTCGCTTACATGTGCTAAGCCCTCGTTAGTACTCTTTCCGAATGTAAAGCAAAGAACTCACATAATAAGAAGCATTTACTACAATACAAATAGTCTTCGTCCAACCTTTCGCAACCCAAACAGTGGTATTCCACATCGTCTGAGCACATGCAGCATCCTAAAGCTGCGTCTTCTTGCAACTTTTTGCTGATAATATTATTTGTGACTGACGGTAATATCACCGATGGCGCCTCCGGAAGATCAGCAACATCGGTTAATTTCGATGCCGGCGGAAAATCTCTCGAATATGTTTGAGGTGACTTAAGACTTTGCAGTCGTGCAAGCAAATCAGCCTCGCCGTCAACATCTCCAACATTTCCTTCGTCGCTTGGTTTCTTGCTGCCATCACATTTTCCTTCCTCATCATCGTCGCTAGCAAGTCGAACGTACATGTCGACTAGTTCTTCGGCCTCTTCATCTTCATCTTTCTCGTCGTCTTCGTCAGGGAGAGACTTATCCGGAACGCCTGACCCTGGCAACGAAGAGTAAATCTTGACTAAGCAGTCTGCCTGTTCCTCAATGTCGGTCTGCTCACTTTGAAACTGCACTGCATCTTCTTTAGACAAGCCCATTTCTTCAGTGTAATTCTCCAGGTTATTGTCTTCGTGCACTGAATACGTAGCTTTTTCTTCGAGCTCCTTCTCATCATCTGATGCATTAGCAGGCTCTGACATTTCCGTCTTCCTTTCAGAAATATATGACCCTAGCTGCTTCTCAGCACCAATCTGAGGATCATTAATCTCTTGATCTAGTGCTTTCTCATCCATCATCACCTCGACTGGCTTGTTGTTATCACGAGCATTGTGGTCCAAATCCTCGGCCACTGCTTTCAGATAGCCTCTGTCTAGAATTCCACTATCACCACCCTCAGTGCTTTTAGAGACTACTACCGAGCTCTCTAAATAGTGCAGTTCAGCCAAATCATCTGCTGAAAGCTCCCATTCCTTAGCACTCAACTCACGCAGTGCCTGCTCAAAATCATTCTCGTCTACCTCGACTAGATCTTTCCACTTGTGCTCCTCCTTCAGCGCTAAGGGCTCTGCAATTGCATTTGAGCCGAGAAATATCCGTGGATCGATGTCTTCTCCGTCAGCATATGTTGTGACTGGCTTTGTTATAGCAGAGACCGGAACTCGGTTGAATAACTTAGTAAAGCGCTCTGTGAGTGCGTCGATGGAGCCCAGTGCGTCTGGCGACGGCTCTCGCTGTCTAAGTTCATGTCTAGTATATATAAGGTATGTTAGCACGTATATCAATCTCCCATGTGGAAAGCTGGTTGGGCATACGTAGGAGCCGATAATGCTGAGAAACGCGCCAGTAGATCTTCTGACGAAGGATCAGAATTGCCTTCGTCTTCCTTGGCCTGGTCAGGCGGACTTGATCCTGGCGGTGGGAAGGATGACATTGTCAATTAAATGGTCCTATGTTGGGACAACTAGAAATTAAGAGAAATTGACACAAGTCAATGAGCGTATAATATCGAACATCTGATAGTGAACCCTTCTATCGAGTCGATGAGACTATGACGTTACTTAAATGCCGGGTAACCTAACCGCCGAGCGTCCGTCAATCTTAACGGACGTCAATCGGCACCGCGTGTAGATGATTCCACTGATAGACGGCATTTATTCGAATATATACATAGTAAAACATGTCGCAACGGAGTATAATGCACATTTTGCGGCCGCCTCAGGATCATTTGCATGCTGCACCGCAACCGCCAATCTCTACCCAGAGTCATTCGTCCCCTGGTGGGGAGAGCATTCTCAGCCTGATTCGATCACCACCATCCCCGCCTGCGCCTATGGTTGATAACATACTTTTGCCATTTTCTCCGTCGCACTATTATCAACAGCCACCATATCAGTCATATCCATCAGAGTCTTACCCGCTGCAATCGCAATATCTACCCCAGCCGGTACACACTCGAGTTTCGCCGCCACGAAAGGAGCAGTATCCGATTCACACAGTTACACCGCCGGTGTCCTCACCTATACCGTCCACGAATCTGAAAGCTGCAGATCTCTTCCTTAGGTCTTTACAGAAATCAAAGCCGCAGTCAGCGTCTCCGATCCGGGCACACTCACCGATTCGAGCCAAATCGCCAACTCGGCGAAAAGTCAAGACCCGCATATCAACAGCAAATAGCGTCCTTCCACCACCTCCTGCACCGCCACCAAAACCAGATATATTACCAGTCGAGTCTACGGATGAGTTAAATCACGCGGTGTTGGCACGCCATGACCCACTAATAAACGACATTGAGCTGACCAGTGCGCACGCGGTATTATACAAATTCGTTCCGGATACGAGTGCGTGGGAAAAGCTACCTTGTCAAGGGGTACTGTTTGTATACTCCCGTCGCGCATCGACAGCTGCGAACGGATATTATTATCAAAATGGTACGGACTCGTGGGAAGAAGCTGACGAGCATGTGCTTGCGATCTTGAACCGCCAGTCTCTGAAGAGCTTTTTCTTGAAATTGGAGGATATTACCGATATCGAACGACTAGACGAGTTTGTGATGGTCAGGTCGCCGTATAGTGCTGTTGAACCGTGGGAGGTGGGTTATGAGGATACTACTGCGCCGAAGCAGCCTGATGTTTGGGGCTTGTGGATATACATGGCCGAGGACCGCGCGTCGGTTGAAGAGTTATGCCGATCTTGTATCGGTGAACGTGATGACGATGAGAAGAGCCATAAGAGTATCGAGGAGGAGACTGTGAAGAGCATGCCTAATGGCCAAAGTAATTTGGAGCTTTTGTTCAAAAGGGCGGTGGACAACTTTGCCAGCGGCGATCTGCGTGGAAGGCCAAATGGGCGTTAAGTGGCGTTCGGATCTTTTGGATGCTTTTGGTCTTAACGCATAATTTGGTTGTACATTAAGGTTCTGTAACTATTCTGTTTACACCAAAGCAGCAAACTTCTTCGTTCTCGAATCCCCAAGTTAATCCACTAATACAATTTTAATACCAGCACTAAACATGGGGTTGATTATCTGTCACTACGAAAATTTTCCTTCCAAACCTCCCAACGTGCCCTGCCCCAGTAGTATTTCCTGAAATCTTCATCTTAGACTCAAGATTGCTGTATATCACAATCAAGATGCCGTCAAAAAACTCTATTAACAAGCCAAAACTTGCAGTGCAGCAATCTCGCAAATCGGCGACTGGCCAGAAGCGCAAGAGCCGGCACACTGTCTCGTCAGCTGTCAAGGTCGGGATAGCGAAAAGCAACGTGGTTGTTCATGGACGAGTCCTGTCGAAGAAACAGGCGAAGAAGGATGAGCGTAATCGGCGGTACATGGTTCAGCGAGGAGTCAGTGTTATAAATGGCGAAATTGTGATCAAAGCAGAGGAAGCTGATTGTGATGAGAAGATGAGTGGTAAGTGATTGCATTTGGCAAAGGATCCTCACTTCGTGAATTTAACCAAAGGTTCAGATATTCTGCAGATCTCAAGAACGCAACTGAAAAGGTCAGAGAAGCAGCAGCTATTCGCTGTTGACCTGCAACGAATTGAGAAAACTGTAACCGAATCCGCAATGGAAATTACGTCGACTGGGAAAGGTACTACTTTGGGTGGACCGCCGACGATGGCATAAGTGAACTATAATATTAGAATTATGAGATGAACTTTGTATGCCTTGGAGTTTTGTGGGTTCTGCATTATTTTGGATCAATAGCAATTTCTTGCATTTTGGTTATTGCGGTATATTTACAGTCTGGACAGTTCCCGTCATTCCTGGTCTTGTGGCATATGTACGGCCTGCCACTTATACCTGCAGACGGCAACAAAATTAGTATCAAATGATTTGCATGGTCCTTACGATAATATCCAACAGCAGACGTCTATTTCATGCTATTTATTCAAAATGCCAGACCAATCCGAAATTTATGCATTATCCAAACACAATTGACCCATATTACTCACAGTCCAAATTTTTTAAATCAGATTCCATCTGTCGGCTTCAATATCTACACATTTATTGCATATACCCGTGCACGAAGTACCTTGATACACACAATATACATCTTACTCAATAACCAATGTGCTTGCAAACAGTTAACCGATAAATCCTTTCAAAAACTCCATGCGCTTCTTCTTTTGCCGAGATTTATTCTTGCCGGTCTTTGGAATGCGGACTAGGACTTTATCGAATATTTCCACTAGACGAATAAGTTAGCACCGCCTGCAGCACCTGTATAAAGAAAGCAGGAACGCTCACGTATAAGGTCAAAATCTATAACAACTCTCTTCACCTCTCTCAAGAATGATGCAATGTAGATTAATGTATTAACATTAACTCTCGGCATAGCCTCAAATATCAATTGAACGCCGTCGTTGCCTTGCGTGATTATATCGTACACTTTCTCTGGAATGACACCCCCATTTACCAATTCCAATAGCTGGATAAATTGCTCTGCAACTGAATGAGTTCCTTTGTTTCCATCCCTGGCCAGCGAATCTAAAACGATACTGTCGAAATCGTCGCCATTGTCGAGCCAGTTGCGCACAAGCTCTCCAACTGTCTCATCACCAGGACGTCTAAAAATTTCTCTTGTAATTCGAGTTGATAGAAAATCGACGCACTTCCATATCTCTCGTGGAATATTTAGCTGCGGCCCAGTTTGCGGAGCAAGAAATCCATGTCGTGCCCCAGAAGGCTTTCGGATCATATCTACGAGTGACGCACCGAAACAAGACGGTAATACGTTTCCAGTAATTGAAATAAAGTAATCTTGTCGATTAATGATGCGCAAAATAAATATTTCCGAGATATGCGTTACATTTGGAGGAACTTTGAATGACACACGCACCGTCTGAGTGGCACCGGGTGGCAAAACTCCTTCGGGAGTTCCAACTTGTATCAATGACCCGTCGATGATCTCAATCTCCCAGGCAACTTGGGTGTTACCACAATTCTTTAATTTCGCTGTCTGGTGGACGGTCGAGAGTACTGTCATATCCGGGCAGAGTAAATCAGTTTTCTCGACTTCCACCTTAGGCCTAGACTCATTTTCTCGTGCGTCTAAGTCATGGAGCAATCTCTTAACGATCTGTGCCCGCTTATCGGCATCCACAAGCATTGTGCGTAACTCGAACGTAGCTGCAACTGGCTTATGATCCGATGAAATGTAATGCATGAAAGTCTCGTAATCCAACTGTGCCAATGACGGATATGTCGTATAGAGTATTCTATCGGTAAATGCCGGTACTCGTGCCTTCTCGCTTGTGTCGAATACACTTGTTCCAATATCGTATTTGTATGTTGGCTGGAATGAAATGGGTCCTTCTTGGAACCCGATTAGGACTGATTCCTCTTTCATTTCATTTCGAAGCTGGTCCCAGAACAGCAAGGCATCATAGTCTTTCTTGGCAACAAGTTGTGAAATATCCGATCGGTCCATGGCTAGTCGATAATTAAGATCACCAAGTATGAATACGATCGAATTAATGTCCTTCTCCGGGCCGACATGGTCGGTGTTAATTGTTGCCGCTGTTGTTGCAGTGGTGGACGTCGTTGTCGATATCGTAGCCGCTTTATCAGAGCCATCCGCTATTGGAATTGCAGGAGTGCCTATCTCATATTCCTTAGCCATGCCGTTCTCCTTGATTTTCTTTACTTCAACCGCATCTGCACCAGCAGCGACTATGTCGTCTTCTGAGGATGCATCTAAGACTCGTTCATCTAATTCATCCAGTAGGTCGCCGTTTTGGTACAGCAATTCTTTCCGATTTTTACCTCCGTTTCGCTGTTTTCGAAATAACTTGCCATTAAAAACAGGTAGCTTCAGCCGTTTGTCCAGTTCACTCATCTCCCACCGTCTTCGCTCCACAGCTTGAGGCGCAATTCCTGAAGACAAGTGCATATTGACTACGGCAATCTCGACGCCAGCAATGCCAGCCAAATCGCTCTCGCCTAGCATGAAGCGAATACAGACAGCGCCCTTATTTCCCCAGTAACCTAACACTCCGGTACCGGCAGATGATATTTCGAGCTGTGTGATCTGAGAGGCCAACTTTTTGTGCGTGAACATCAGCAGTACCATACCCAGCAATTCTGAAGATGCCGACAAAATATAGCATTCACCAAGACATTCAAGGACTTGATTCGCCCACCTTGCAATCGTGACTTGGTTTGCTGAAAGCGTCGTTGGTGTCAACGGATCAGCCTCCTGAAGGGCGACAAAAAAGATTCCGAGATCCTGCAACTCTCCTGAATCCGACAGCACGCTTGATCCGAATAGGAGTGGTCGTAAGTCCTCGCCAATAACCTCGCCATGTAGGTTCCATGTAATCAGACGGATTTGAACAGTTTTCTCCTCAATAAAGGAGTCCCTCTCTTGAATCAAACGAGTAGTTACATAGTCTGAGCTTAACGGGTCCTCGAATGACGAAATTTGGTTCACCTGGACTTGCTCCTCCAATGCAGCAAGCGCACTCCGCCATGCTAGTACAAATTCCGCTAGATATGTCACGTCCGATTTCGGAATGCTGCCAATATCATGGTCTTGGAGCTTCAATGTCATGCGATCCGAATCCATAACATCTTCATCAATAGAAATTGTATCATGCACAGTCAGATCCGTAGCTGCAGGCAGAACTGGAGAGCCAGTAGGCGAAACATTTGGCGCAGTTGCTTTTGGTTCGAGAATGTAGAATGGCGTGTCAATGGTTCCGCCGGGGTCGGCACAAGATGAAGCATGGAATGTTAAAGTGTGCGTACTTGTCGAAAGGACGAGGCTGGTCATGGTCGAAGCATCTGATCTGTTCAGTTGATGTTAATACCACGCGTTATTGTACTAACAGATCATAAAACTCACATATGCGTTCCTTGCAAAGATGAAACCCTGGAATAAGGTGGAAAACGCAGGCAAACTTGCCGAACCTTCCGCTTGGGATATATGCCGTTGTGATTATAGCACGCGATTCTTAGACAAGTGGATCTCCACCAAATACAGTTGCTCTGGTTATATTGATGTATGAGAAGATGTGTACCCTATCAACAAATAATCAGGTCAATATACATATGTCAAGTGTGATCGCTGACACAACCTGGCTGTATCCATCAACCCCATTACAGCCCTGTCGTTGAAGAAACCGCGTTTTGCCTGTGCTGCACGCACAAGCTGCAGCAGACATTGGGTTTGACTCCGCATGGCGTTAGTCCGCTTTTGGTTGTATCATCGCCAGATAAAGTTTAGCTATTCATACCAGTGTATAAGAGTATTTTCCTAATACAACTCTTAGTAGGGCTCCCAACCAGAGACCGTCTTCAAAACCAGACTCGGTCGGCGATTCTAAGGTCCTGTAGCGTCGGGCGAAGTGATCCGATCCCGTTCAGTGTCGCTGAGGACTGCCACGAAGAGATATACCGGAAAACTTTGTGTTCACCAGTTGGAACAAGTCATGGGGGGTTCAGAGCAAACGACTAGGAGTTCGCATTGTGCGTGCACGCTTCTTCATTTACTTCTTGTTTTAGTGTCTACAAGGATTCAGCTAATAGTTGCAGGAACTTCTCTATTGTCTGATTATGCCAGCAACCTGACTTATTTCCAACAGAAATGCAATAATGCTATAAAGGCAACTAATATGCCAAACTACATAATCCAAATATTCCCAACAGATTTCCAACACTCAGAAGTAACAACCGTCACAAATGTTAATAGTCCAAAAGCATATATGAATCCGATTAAATCTGCCAGAAAATAACCCATTTGATACCATCATGAAACATCTAATGCCGATCCTGACCATTACTACCTAGCAGAATAGCCAAGCTACACAAACTGCATCCTTTCTTCAAGAAGTCGTGCGTAAGCAGCTCGTCAGCAGATGCACGGCTGCTCACATCCACACATAAGCAAACGCTTAGGAAGCTCTTGATTTCTCGACTCAGTTTCTCTGGCCGCTTGAGGGTTGGTGTGCCGTTAGTTGCAATCAGGTATAACGCTTTCAGTGGCTCCTCGTTAAGGTACGGCGGTTCGGATTCAATCATTTCAATCGCCATAATACCTAATGACCAAATATCGACTTTAGCACCATATTCTTTCTGCTTAACGACCTCAGGAGCCATCCAGTACGGAGTGCCGACCATTGTGGCTCGCTTGTTCTTCTGATCAGTCAATTTGGCGCAGAAGCCGAAATCTGTGATCTTGACGTTGCCATGGGAGTCGAGAAGGACATTGTCGCTCTTAATATCGCGATGTATGATGTTCTTGTGATGAAGATGCTGTAGACCTTTGCATGTCTCGAAGCATATCGTCGCAATCTGTGCTTCGGTCAATGTGTTGCTCTCGATGATGTCCGTCAAAGCTCCGCCTTCCATGTACTCCATGATAACCCACAAGTCGGATGGTTCGCGCAGATATGCATCTAAGAAGTTGACAATATTCGGATGTTGAGATTCCTTCATGACCAAAATTTCGTTCACGATCAGCTCCTTACGAGGTTGCGATGCAAGATCCATCTGCTTAATCGCGACCTTGTTGTATCGTGAGCTCATTTGCGGCTGCAATGGAGCAGCGACATACACAGATCCACTCGCACCCTGACCAACCTTGCCCTTCTTATTATACAGCAGAAGAGGATCTCCTGAAGAAACAACAGATCGTAGCTTAATCATGATTTGCATATCATCCATAGTCGAAACTCGCTTCTCTTCCTTCGACGCGGGCCGCGGAAGCGTCACAACATCTGCAGGACGATGTGCCTTCTTGGCATGAGTTGGCTTTGGTTTCTGGATGGGCCCTTGAGGTTGTGGCTGTGGCTGTTGAAGATGTTGTATTTCCTGAGCAGCGATTTGTTGTTGCTGCTGTTTCTGCTGCTTGATTAAGTGTTGTCGTTGAGCTTGTGCTTGGGCATGCTGCATATGCAGCTGTTGCCGTTGTTGTGCCTGAGTCTGAAGCTTAGCGACGTGAGCTCTATACAGAGCATCTTCGTCCTTTGTGACCTGTTCCTCTGCTTTTTGTAGCTGTGGCGAGATCGTGTCGGTTACAGCGCGTCGAGGTGCTGCCGGAGCCGGACGAGTAGCATTAAACGTCTTGAGGGGCGCGACGGAGGGGACAGCCGAGCTTTCAACAGCCGCTGAAGGCTTCTTAATATCATCTCTGGAAGTAGGTTGTTGTAACTTCTGTTGCTGTTGTAATGCCTTTGCGTAGCCCTCTTGCTGACTTTTAGAGGAATACGTGGGAGTGACAACGTCAAGCGCTGGCCGCGTATGCAGTGGATGTCTTGCTGGTATCTCACGCTGGAGCTCTCTACCTCTTTCGCGCTCACGATCAAACTCGCGCTCATTCGCATGTGCGGATGTAGTCGGAGAAGTTGACGCCGGTTCAGAGTTTAAACACTGAACTTGTGGCTGGGTGGTGATCTTGTGCGGGCTTGGGCGAGGAACTTGCGGCGCTGCTCTGTGCGGTGTGGGAAAGGAATTAACTGCAGCCGAAAGAGCCAAATTTGATGGTAGTTTGGCTGACTTTGATGATTCAGGCTGCGACAGTGATGTTTGCAATGGGACGGACGATGGTGTAACGGGAGCTATCCGGCCAGTGGTGTATGCTCGTTGCTGAAGCGCGGGCTTCTGCAGATATGGTTGCGCCGCTGTGTTAGATGGAGCAGAAGAGTTTGACGACGATGATGTAGATAAAGGCGAGGATCCGGTACCTTGTTGTTCCTGAGCCTTAATGTCTGAATAGAATTCAAGGACCTCGATGACAGCCTGTGGATTCTTGGCGTAGTCCTCCTGTGTAATAGCAGACGCATTGAGGAGCTTCGCCCACGTGTCCGGAAGGCCTGTGAATCCACCCGAGCTAGGGTCAAACCCAACATGAACTTTGTGCGTGAAGTTTGTCGGACTGGAGACGCCCATGAGAGGGCATCGCTATTCAAGTGTTAGCGATCCATCTATATAATAAGAAAAGAGAGCAAACCGCATACGCCATAGATCTCATCCATCCATGAGTACAAGTCGACATCACTCTTGCAACTCACAAACAAACTCTTCGTTCCAGAAGTTCTCACGATTTCGAAGCAATAAGGTTTCACATCGACCCGACTGACATTTGTAACAGTGGCGAGCGCGACCGAAGAAGTAGGCGGGCTAGACTCATTTTTGTGAATGTCCACACTCGAGTCGCGTAGCATAAGATATTTCTTTGTCCAGATGAACGACCGTAAGCCATCTTCCTTAACACTGGCCCACCCCTGCTTGATAATTTGACCCTTTAATCCCAAATTCAGGCCACCTGGGCTTTGTTAGCTCGTGCAGGTGAAGAAAGTGCAATTGGCTCATTACCGGTCGCAGATACAGGTGAAAATATTCTATTCGAAGGTAGGACCTGAACATTGGATGCTGATGCCTTGGTAGCCAGCGGCGGTCTGTTCACTGGCGGCGCGGGCGCCGGGCCAGGGTTCATGAACGCACTGTTGGAGGAGTACAGGGAGGTCATTGTACCAAATTATCTCACGAGACAGACCGAAATGATAACTGACTTGACAGCCGGCCACTTTGGAAATATCGAAGCCTCATATACCAAGGTGTGATGTGAAAGTTCGATCTAAGAGCTCCAGTGGAGAAGGGACGAGCCGAGGAAACAGCTTAGAAATCGAGGATTGCGTTTTGTCCCTGGTTTTTCAAGTCAGGAGATCGAAGAGTTCGGTTCTCGAATAAGTTACCAATAGCTGCGAAGAAATCCGCAGAGCCCATGAACAGAAGCAAGGCAGCGAATGGAGGAGTAGAGCAAGAGGCGCAAAAAGTAAGGGACATTCCAGAGTGGGAGTGGGGCCATGGACAGCGGTGCTTTCATAGAGAAAGGGGATTGACTCCTATGCAAACATTGACCACTTGCCCCAACCCTAGCTCATTTTAGTTCAGAGTTGTTCGCACTACGCGTCGCACGCGTTTGGACGCGTCGGTCACGCGTCGGCCTCATCTCGAGCGGCGGGTTGTGTGTGTCTAAGAGCATTTCGCGAAATTGTTTCATATTTTTGAATTCTGAATGTGTAATACAAATTGTGACAGTATATATTTCGCTTTCAGCTTGGGTCGCCCGGGCATAAGAGAATTGGGCGTAGATAGAGCCAAACCTTACTCTCTACGTGAAAATGACCGCCTTGCCTGGCTGCTCTAGCATCGAATGTTATACCTCGGCCCGAGTCAAATGCTAGATACATATCAATATGTGGTTGCTTACTCGACATTATACACGGAACACCGAATTCATGTTGCTCGATTGGAATGAACCTCTTGTGAAGCTGTTAATGTCAATGGAAAATTCTGGTACTCGTGGTGGGATAGGGTTTATACGTGCGCTCGTGTTTAGCTTCCCAACGCCATAGTGAGATAATCAGCTTAGACTGCCCACAACAGGATAACACTTTGTATACGGATTGTCGCATGACGTAGGTATTGCATGTATTTCAAGTATTGAGGAGTTGCGAGTCTGAGACATGGTGCAAATTCATACGCCTTCTGACTATATATTCCAAGGACAGATCCGAGCCGTTGTAGAGGTCTTTCGTTCGGCATTTAACTCACGATTGGCAGATGAAATGAGTTTGCGAGTATGCTCTTCTAATCCCGGCTCTTGTCCCATGCCTGTAACCTGAGGACTGCGAATGGCTGGTTAACTCCAACTTCAGTCTTCAGTCTCGTAAATTTTACCAGCTTAGCTGCTAGACCATATTGTGGTTGGTTTCCATTGCACAATACCGTGACAACACCACAACTACGATAATTAGGCAGCAGATATGACAACGTCTTCCGAGTAGGTGCGCTTCGCGTATTCGTAGCATACTGTTTAACCGTTGCTCCGGAATCTCAATACCATCCGCCGCGGTAGCATCAACCCTACATTCCTTGCAGCGTACATTCGCCATACGCTTCGCCGGCCAAGCTTGAAATCACATCCCTAGAACGCAAGACAGCATGAGCAAGATTCAGATATCTGGTGCCAGGGACAAGATATATACTGTGAAAGATTGTTTGCGACTCAATGATTGATAGTGCTTCGACGAGTTCTTTCGCGACTAAAGCATGTTGGGTTGCACACTGAAACCGGTTGCGCCAACGACCCCCAATCAATGATATTTTTGCAATTTGCTCAAAGGTTAATTTGCCTGTCAGCCTGTGCTTATTATATTAAAGTTGAATACCGGAAGCCCCTATGCTGACAAATGAAAACGGAAAAATTGAGATGCAAGCTGACTCTGTCTTCGGGGTGCGCGGCTTGAGGTCGGATTGTCCGACGGCAAGTCAGTTTGAAGAGACGCGATCTGACCATGGCCATGTGGCCCGCACAAGCCATCCAGGAGCGCCGAGATCATCTCGTCTATATAATGGCTCATCTGGCAAGTCCCGCCATGTATTCTTAATCGCCATTCAATGCCTCTTTAATATCGATATGTACATGCCTGATGATAGCATAAACCCCGATGTTTATGGACTTCCACGGATCTCCTTATCTCGAGATAAGAGAGTCCGGTAACGTGGTGGCATTGTTGTGATCTGTTGTGATCCGGAGGTTCTATAATGGGCATAATGCAACGGTAGATTGCAGTATAGTTTTGAAGAACAAGAGATCCCACAATAAGAGCATGTCTAAAAGAATGGTGTGCTTACAGCATGGCTTCCGCAGCTCACAAAATTTTGAGTAGAAGTCCCTGCGCGGGTTCGAGCTCGCCTTGCAGAAAGTCTCGTGGGTGAATTCTCTGTCTGAAGAGAAGCACATCCGTCTGCTACTCGCCGACTCGTCCGCGGATCGCAATTTTCGAACTCACATTGTCCGCTAGTCGGTGCCACTGTGGACATCCGGCAGCATTCAGCAGCATGAATCCGCTGTCCAACTTGCCTTCATTGGCACCCATTGCGGCCCAAAGTGCGCTGCCGCGTCTACAGCCTCCGACATCGAGCGAAAACTCGCAGCTGAAGTCGCAATTAGATTCCCAGTCTCCGCCATTGGATGAACCGCCGCAGAAGCGAATCAGATCCATCGCGGCCTGCAATAGGTGCAAAGTCCGGAAACAACGATGCGACAATGCGTTCCCCAAATGCACGAATTGCAAGAAGGCCGGCGTGGAGTGCGTGTCGAAGGAACAGGCGTATCCGGCTAGTTATGTGCACCAATTAGAGGAGCATGTCCAGCAATTGGAGAATGCGCTACGAGCTGCCAATCAGAATAAGACCACCGTCGTCGAGCAGCAACTGTCGCCACAGAAGCAGGGCCAGAGGTCGAAATCTCCGAGTAATTCGCTACCGCCTATATCGGCCCCGACGTCGCCAAACGAGACGCGATTGCAGTCGCGGTCGACACAGAATCAGCAACAGCAGCAGCAGCCGTCGTTGCCGCCGATAAACTATGTCAAGACATCGACCTCGTCTGCGGATCAGCCTGCGAGCCGTGATTTGATTGCAATGACATATCCAAATCCCCCACCGTCATATTATCTCGGATCAACGTCGGGCTTCCCTCTCACGAAGCTCGTACAAGCCGCCATATTTGGCCGGTCGTTGCCGAAGTCTTTACCAATCCGGACCGACATGCCGCAGCTCCCCGCAGTACAACCGCCTCCGCACGAATATACCCACCAAGCACCACCCGACAGTGTGACATCATTGCCACCGATTGAACCGCTAATAGGTTCAGCGATGGCGGCAGCGACGACGCAGAATGTTGTCCAACTCGAGTCGCAACTCACACAGGCATTTCTGTCGTCCCTACCACCGCCGTACATGGCACAGCGACTGGTCGAGGCGTACTTGAACGGTGTTCATATGCGGTATCCGTTTATTTACAAAGGTGACATTTTCAACTGGAACAGCCATCGGGAAGATATCGCGCGCGAGTTGGCGATCATCACGGCACGGAACCCTGCAGCGGCAGCGGCGATATTGGCTGATCATCAGCAGTGCAAACAGAGGCCGTCGCAGCCACCGCAATCTGGTCCATTTGCTTCATCTCTCAAGTCTGCACCGTCGCCGCAATTGAAAGCTTTTAAGCCTCCAGGAACTGCTGCGGGAGATCAACCACAGAGTGAAAGTACCGCGTCGCATATCAAGCAAGAGCCAAGTCCGACTGTGTCATCGTCCTCGCCGGCAACGTCCACGTCTGCGTCTTCGGTGTCAAGTGCGGGTGTTACTGCGCAGATGGATTCTAAAAAAAAGTCTCCCGAATACGAGCGAGAATTAAAGTCGCTGTGGTTCAAGCTACAGATGATATATGCGATTGGCGCGCGATATCTGCAGCTGACGGGCACGTACGCATATATTCCCCCCGACGTATGTTACTTGGATCACCCAGTTAGGCTTAGACTAATTTTTGACAGATTCACTACCACACTGCGATGCGGTACCTCGACATCCTATCCGACTCGCCGCTGATCGAAATAATCGAAAAACTACTTCTAGTAGTCGTTTTCCAGCTCCGTTCACCTAGCGGTCCGGGAATCTGGCATTTGACGGGCTTCACCGTGCGACTCTGCGTTGAGGCGGGTTTCCATCGGAAACTGAACGTCAAGAGCGCGCTGGAAGATCAACGCCGGAAGAAGATTTTCTGGAGTTTATATGTGTTGGAGCGTAGTGTATCCGTCACGCTTGGTCGTCCATTCTGTATCGCAGATAGAGATATCGATGTTGATGTAAGCTGATTATTATTGATGGAAGATGTGAAGCGTACTGACGAACTAGTTACCGGCGAATGTGGATGAAGAAGTCCGTAACGAGACGGAACTCGAGAAAGCAATTGGGGCATGTACTATGAACGACGTGACGTCGATGACGTCCGCGATATTCATCATGCAGATCAAACGCATAGCATCACACATTCAGGAAAAGATTTACCGAGTCGACAAGCAAGAACTACCACCTGACGAAAAATTTGAACAGTTGCGCAAAGAACTTGACGATTGGGGCCAGTCTATTTTGAACTGTAAGACGATTCTGCCGTTGAGCTCGACGCCGACACCTAGGTTGTACGTGTCAGAGGAATACTACATGCTGAACTACCATCAAAACATGCGTCTTCTTTTCGTGCCGAAGCTGCCGATGCTCGCGTCCGACACGGAAGAATTCAAGCTATGTCTACGGTCGTCCGGACAGCTATGCCAGATTTACAAGCGGTTGCACCAGTACCTCCGCACCGTATCGTACTCCTTTCTCGCGCTGCAAGCGTCGTTCATGGCGGGCATAACGATGATATACTGCTACACGAAAGACCAATCTATTCTCGACACGCAGTTTTTGGCAGACATACGGGCTTGTTCGACGGTCCTCTACATTATCGCCGAGCGGTGGCCGGCGTCGAAACATTTCCGGGACTCGTTCGAGTCATATTTGAATTCTGCTATCGAATCTGGTGATTTCAGTCCAGACAAGAGTGTCACGCCGTCGAGAAGAGAGAGTACTTCTGGTACGACTTTTTCGCTCGCGACAACTTCCCCGACAGCATCCGCACCAGCTATGCAGCAGCCGCAATACCAGCCAGCATACGCGGTCCTTCCGACGACATCGTCGACGTCAACAACTACAACCACGGCAGCTTCAACGCCGATGCGTTTCGACATGAACTTGTCCTCGATAATCCAAGTAACCCAGCCGACGGATTCGACGCAACCCACTCAAACCACTCAACCCCCGCTAATGTCGACGACGCCCATCTCGAGCGGGTCGCCGGAGAAATCCGTCAGCTCGGACAAACATCTCCGAGCACCGCCAGACATGCCGCGTCCGAAATCTCTTCTCGAGGACCTAGCACCCGTGCAAGACGAGCTCTGGGATATCCTCCAGCAAGGCACACAGCAGCAGGATTTAGGCGAGGGTGGTGGTGTACCAGGCAGCTTCGCGCACCCACAATTTGAGTCCGCACAGGGTCTCGGTATGGCGATGGGCTTGAACATGTCCGGGATCGGGATGGGCGTAGGCGCGGGCATGGGAGGCATGGGCATGGGCATGGGACTTCAGGGGACGCTGGGGACGCTGGGCTCGGCGTCGGTGGGACAGTTACCTGGTTCGCAGATTTGGAAAACGCAGACGGTCGGTGTGAATTCAACTCAGCAGCAGCTGGAGATGTGGCCGCCGCTCGGCAGTACGATCGGGAATAGTGTGCCCGCGCCGGGCACATTCTCCGCCGGTACTGCCCCGAGTCCGGGGATGCACGGCCCGATGGCAGTGCAGGCAAGTCCGACGTTCTCGAGGTCATTATCGACGTCATCTGTGACGAGGACACCGCAACAGCAAACGCAACAACAGTCGCAGCAGGAGTCGCCGGCGAGAAGTCAGCACCATCCGAGTCTGCAGGATATGAACGCGGAAATGGGAGTTGGCATCGGGAACGCGGCGCTGTTCCGGTGGCCCGGTGATTTTGGTGATTTGTATTACTGAGTGTACGATTACTAGTGACATGATTATGTATTTGTGAAGACAATTTTTTGGACGGCCGGCGTTGCATTGCTTGGGTTTGTCTGGTAGTCAGCGGGAAGGGATTAAGATAGAAAACTGGTACTAATAATATTAAGAATCAAGTATCGACAAAGTTATAGTATTAAGCAGTAGAGCATTCATTCAGCATTCCCCATTTCAGTCGCTCTTCCAAAAGATTTAATCCTCTCAGCAAGTCAGTCTGTGGTATAGCACAGGCACAGGCAGTCAGATCAGAAGAAAGCGAAAACACAAAGGCCCCCAACCAAAACACTGAGCCACGCGACACTCTGCGCAGTAGTCGCCGCCGCGTGGTTAGCGGCGGCTTCGGGTGCAAACGGTGACGTGGCATTTGACGTCGTGTTTGTGAAGGTTGTGTTTGACATACTGGGTGCCGTCGCGTTGGGGAAGGTGAGGTTGACTGCCTCGACCTCTGCGGCGATGGGGAAGGTGATGTTGACTGGATCACTCTGCGCGGCGATGAGGGGCGCCCCGAGGGCGAGGATGAGGAGCGGCTTTGAGAAATGCATTTTGTTTGCTTGATGATGTGATGATTCACGATTGTGGTGCGGTGATGTGTGAGGATGCAGTGAAGGCAATTGAGATGGAATGAAGTGGGCGAAGATGTGGGTATTTGAATGCTGCCGGGTCGAGGGACATGCCCGAGCAGCAGAGAAACAATAACAATGTGACGTCAGCTAACTCTACATCAGGCCATTTTCAAATCAAAATTGTTTTATATACTAAACGTTACATGCCATTCATTATATTCATCAACATCTCGAGACATGCTATTTAATCTGAGCCAAAGTTATTCTGCCAAGCTTTCCAACGTCGATAACCCCTCGAGCAATCACCCACGTCTCCATCATAACGTCACTATCAACTCCTTACCATCGCTCGAGAGGTTCCGCCCATGCAACTATATCAGCGTATTTACAATGACACTGAGGTTTAGTGAGAATAATGACTACCGAAGCCTGTGTATGAATTCCTTTCAACATTGGGTGTCTGTTCCAAAGACCATGATCGAAAAATCTTCCCACGCAGCGCGCAGATAAGCAATCTACTTGCCTAACTGCAAAGCGTTGCCCAGGAGTAATACCAAAATTTTATACAACATAAAATTATCTATTCAAAACGCGCCCAAACTATACCAACGTGGATACAAAATATTAGCAACTTTTTTCGATAAGCAATCACGTTTAACTACACTTAATGTACATCTAAATGGTATTAACCAGTATAATACACAAATTCACATACAATTTACAATGGAACACCCAAACCCCGAACAATATTCACGAACTCGTAGCGAATCATGACCAAACCAAATCCAAAGAGAGACAAGATCTATGAGGGGATAGAGATCACGGTGTCAGAGGCAGAGAGCCACTGCGCGATCGAGTCCGCTGAGATGGAGTCACCAAAGTCGGTTGAGGAGTCGAGCTCGAGGAGGTAGATTGACTGTGAATTGCCGTCGAACAGGATCGCGGCCTTCATTGTCGTGTCAGTCGGGCGAGTGAAGTAGTCCGACGTACCGCCACCCCCGTAGGTATTGTCGGTACCTTGCCATGTGTGCAAGGTCGTTGTGAGGTACTGGGACCCAGTTGAGAGAACCTCGAACGCATCGAATTCGCCGCAGCCGGAGTTCCAGCATGAGCAGGAGCCGTATTGCTGTGTCCGGGGGATCTTGCCGTTCAGGAACCAGACGGCAGGCATGTCGATGTTGTATGAGGCATCGGAGCTGGTGTCGGACGGCATGCTGAATTCGAGGAGGAAGAGCTTCGTGTCTCCGGTGAAGCCTTCAAAGGCGGGGATACCGTCACGGTAGTAGCCACAGCTGGAACTGGTGCAAGGAGTGTCGGTGAATATGATGACCTCTGCATTGGATGGCAAGGAGACGTCGCCAAGGACCTGGGCGTCGGAAGCGGCGGTGACGCCGTCGGTGTTGCAGTACGAGAGCGAGCTGCCCCAGCAGGACGACCAGGTGCCAGAGCCATTGGTGCCGCCGAGATTGTTGAGGAACGTCAGACCATTCGAGACCCCTTGTGCGGAATTGTAGTACGCGAACCGGGACCAGGACGAGGTCGAAGAAGTAGATGTAGGTGCCGCTGAAGATGATGTCGACGAGCTAGACGACTCTGCGGACGACGATGAGGACGCAGTGGTAGTAGAAACCACGAACGTGGTGGTTGACGACGCCGCAGCGGTATCGATCCACAACTGCGATGGAACGTTGGAAGTCTGGTCCCACTGAGTTTGGTACGTGGCCGTGGACTGGTCGACATGATTGTCTACAACGGCGACAGTGGAGGTCATGGCCTGGGTGTCAGACGGGGAGCTGTAGACAACAGAGTCTGGAGACGACGGCAAGGCTGTCGATGTGGCGATCCCGTCTGGATTTTCGTAAACTGTCTCATAGACCGTCACAATCTCGGTCACGATGTCGAGCGCGCGCTTCTCGCGGCGAACAGCGTGTTGTTGGTCGTGCAAGTGCGATTCACGTTTGCTGTGTTCATTTCGCTTTTCATGGACGTGGTGGCCGTCGCGCTTCTTAATCTTTGCTGTCGCGGACTGGGAGCCTGCGGAATAGACGGCTACCTGTTTGATTTGCATGGGGCCGCGGAAGTGGAGCGAGATATCCTCGTTCATGGGCGCAAGACTGCCAGAGAAGGAGGTCGAGGAGGTTGAGCAGGTGCAATCGTCCATTGAGGTGACTTCGTCGTACGAGCCCGAGAAGCCGACATTTTCGTAGGCTACTGCGGTGACGGCGTTGCAGTAGTAATTACCACTGATTTCCGAGCAGGACGAGGCCGCGGCGAGCGAACCCCCGAGGGCGACTGTGAGAGCGAGAGTCGATATGAGCATGCTTAAATACACAGGACTGTTGAGACGGCGACTACTACGAAGAAGAACAAGAAGAACAAGAAAAGAGCGTTAGGATGCGGCGACCGGACAAAAAAGAGCGACAGGTGCACAGGTAGAAGTGGGTTAGAAATGGCGAAGGGAGGGGGGCAGGGAGCAAGGGGTTTTATTGTTTTGGACGAGTTCGCGTGTCGCGTGTGCACGAACCCGCGTGCGTTTGCAGAGTCCCAAACTTGGGCCTGGGTTAGTGAAGAATGCGTTGCGCGTGGCTGGGCACCCAAGGCACAAACAGGTACAGAGTTTCGCTATACAGACATTGTATTGGTCAGAACAAGGCAATCACCCGCCACGCCTCAACACTGCATTCCCCGACCAAATAAATAATCACCGAATGGCTGGCCATCCCACTTCAGTCGTCAGTCTCCTCGCGGTGGCTGGGCAAATACACGCAATTCGCGTCGTCAGAGCAGCTTACTTAGAGCATTACATCGTCAAAGAAGAAAGCAGAATACGTCAGATGGATCTGCGACAAACTCATACATCAAGATTGACACTCTGTGAGTCAAGTCGACGCAATGCCAGCAGGGAAATTAGGGTCATTTCGTGGACACGGAGCGGTAATTTTATGGCAAACTCTAATTAGTGTCAAATTTTGTAACAATTACAGTATAAAACAATCGATTCATGACAGAAACTTTGCGACAAGAATATAATATATTAAATTATCCGCGCTGTTCTTTGTGTTGTGTATGAGCAGTACAAAGGTGGCCTTGTTGCGAGCGACAAGCTGCATTATTGGCGACTCCTGTGTTTCCCCTCGAATGACATTTGTGCGGCCGAAGTCGGCCACATCACAAGTCACAAGTCACAGGTCACACCACTTGGTCGGGTAATTTGACAGATGCAGGGTCCACCTCATCTCGTTTGTCTGGTCTTCAACCGTCGTGTGAATAATTTCTGTCGTCAACAGCATCCACAGAGTCGAAGACAGACGATATGTGGTAATGTGCTAACCTGTCTGTATTACGTCAAAGAAAGCTAATGCCCATCTGGCAGTCATTCCCATCCCGTTTGTTCTACTTGTATCACCGGCTGCCTCGTCGAAATGAGATAGTTTCCGTTTCCGCCCTCACGCATCTGAAATTACAAATTTATTTCTCTCTTGTCACAGACCACCCGCCCCACTACTACAAAGCCTCGCGCCACATCCTATTACTGACTTAGTACCTGTACTGGCACCGATTACTGTCTTGCAATTTCCGCTGGTATCGTCGCTTCTGCATGTTCCCGAAAGGTCATCGCCGCCTTCGGAAGTGTTATGGACTCCACTGCGGCGATGCTCAGATCGTCATAACTGATTAATATTCCCTACCGATATAGATGTGGCGTTTTTTTGGGCCATGTCGAATTCTGTCGTTAGGCAATCAATATAGATACTGTTTAATCATCATAGTACAGTCTGATACCGCACATCCATGAAGTACGCTTATTCTCCATGGTTCCAGTTATAAGTTGGTTGCGTGTCATCGTAGCTCATTAGCTGTCTTTAATTCGAACGATTTGGTGCCAGTTGCGGTCGTGCCCGAATTTACGTTTGTTGCGGTATAGGTAGTACCTTGTCGCGTCCACACAAGTTTGCTACAGTTAGCGCAATAATAAATACATCGCAAGTAACTTAAGTATAGTAGTTAACTCAGCGTTAATGACGCGGATCCCATAACCAGCCAGGCAGGCAGCAGCAGAGAGCACTCGTTCATCGGCCCGTTCACATGGCAGCGGGGCGAAGGAACATCGGCTCAGTAATCGGCCGAACCCTTCTCCACAGTGCAAGTTATGTATGGTGCAGCCGTTTGGCCGCGAGCAGCAACGTGACGTTGTGCTTTCCCCGCACTACGCTCGCTCGCCTTGCTTGCCGTTCTGTTTTGGTTCTAGTCGTACAGAAGCCTCAACATCTACACGCAGATGTATCCCAACCCATCGCACCCACAATAATGCCGTTTTCACGTGACTGCCATGGTGCGGATCGTTATATGACCTGATCCGACTCCCACTCTTCATCATCACTTTTATTTCCTCGTTCCCTCTGCGCAAAAATGACCGACCATGTAAGCTTAGATCTGGTTCAGTAATATACTCCGCGTCATCATGCTAACTGCAGATCAGGTTATTGTCGTCGGCGGTGGCCTTTCCGGCTTGTCCGCGGCGCACCAGCTCCTCATCAACGGTGCCAATGTCGTAGTCCTCGACAAGCAGGGTTCGTGATTTTTCGTGTTTAAATGGGTTGCACGCGCAATAATACTAATCTAATTGCAGGCTTTTTTGGCGGCAACTCCACGAAAGCGACGTCTGGCATTAACGGTGCGCTCACACGCACACAAATCGACCTCAAGATTCAAGACTCTGTCCAGCAATTCTACGATGACACTCTCCGCTCCGCGCGGGACCTCGCCCGCCCCGAACTCATCCGGGTGTTGACATACAATTCCGCAGCAGCCGTCGAGTGGCTCCAGGACGTTTTCAAGCTTGATCTGACCCTCGTGTCCAGACTGGGCGGACACTCTCAGCCCCGCACCCACCGTGGCCATGATGCAAAGTTTCCCGGTATGGCCATCACGTATGCGCTCATGGAGAAACTCGAAGACTACGCCGAGGCAATCCCTGACCGCGTTCAGATTTTGAAGAAAGCGCGCGTGACGAAGCTGATCCAGGACCCATCCGACGAACTTAAAGTTCTTGGCGTAGAGTACGAGAACGAGAATGGCGAGATAATGCAGCTGTACGGTCCGGTCGTGCTCGCGACCGGTGGCTACGCTGCTGACTTCACCGACTCGTCGCTCTTGAAGAAATACCGACCGGACGTGTACGGTCTCGCGACAACAAACGGCACTCACGCCACAGGCGACGGCCAGAAAATGATCATGCAAGCTGGCGGCCACGGCATCGATCTTGAAAAGGTCCAGGTCCATCCTACTGGCCTCGTGGACCCGAAAGACCCGGATAACAGGTGGAAGTTTCTTGCAGCGGAGGCTTTGCGCGGTGAAGGCGGTCTGTTGCTCAACGCTACCGGCGACAGATTCTGCGACGAGCTTGGACACAGAGATTACGTTTCAGGCGAGATTTTCAAGACGAAGGCGCCGATCAGACTTGTGCTCAACGGGAAGGCGTCTGACGTCCTCGATTTCCACACAAAGCACTATTCTGGTCGCGGTCTCATGCGGAAAATGACTGGCCGCGAATTAGCCAGGGAAATCGGTTGCAGCGAAGACAAGCTGAAAAAAGTATTTGATGACTACAACGCAATCGGTGCAGGCAAGAAGAAAGACCCGTACGGAAAGAAGTATTTCACCAATCTCCCCTTGGACATCAACGACGACAACTTCCACGTCGCGCTCGTTACGCCTGTCTTGCATTTCACTATGGGCGGCGTCGAAATTACGGATAAAGCTCAGGTTTTGCACGCTCAATCGAAGAAACCATTTGACGGCCTATACGCATGCGGCGAGCTCGCCGGCGGCGTCCATGGTGCAAACAGACTCGGTGGATCCTCGCTTCTGGGATGTGTCGTCTACGGACGCGTGGCCGGTGACTCTGCATCGCAGTACTTGTTCCAGAAACTCCTCAAAGGTGGCGCCTCGTCTGCCAGCAAGCGTCTTGGCATGATTTCTCTCCACATCGACCCTTCCAACCCCGGACAGGTCGTTGTCAACTGGGACAGTAATTCTTCTTCCCCTGCTGCAAACCGTGAATTCGTCCCGTACGCGTCGGCTTCCTCATCGCCATCTGCCGCCATCGCCGCCACCTCCGCCAAACCCGAATCTGCCGAGAAAAAGTCTGGTCCGAAAGGATTCTCCATTCCGACAAAAGAATTCACACCAGAGGAGGTCTCCCAACACAACAAGAAGACAGACTGCTGGGTCATTGTCAAAAACCTAGTCATGGACGTCACTAATTTCCTCGAAGACCATCCCGGTGGTGTGAACGCGATTGTGAATTTTGCTGGCAGAGATGCCACTACGGAGTTTGAGATGCTACATGAGGATCGGGTCATTCCCAAGTATGCACCCGAGTCGGTTATTGGACGTGTTAAGGGCACGAATCCGGCCCTTGAGTTGTGATGTGTATATATATATCTGTTTCGTTGTTGTCACTCTGTGTTTGTTTCGGTCCAATAAAACTTGCGCGCTGCAGGTAAATGAAACACATGCGCATTACCGCGCACATTTAGCGATGAAGACGACGAAGTAAGCATGTAGTCGACTTGTACATATTCCATCGTACGAATTACAGTGAGTATTTCACAAGGTCGAGTCGATACAAACAATGAAGTAAGGCCTACCGCATCAAGATCCTTCGTGTCGTACAATGCCTTCATTGGCTGAAATATTTTCTTGTGTTTTTTGATTGTTTTGCTTTGTGATTAAAAGGCGCATACGATGAATAGCGTACATTAACGAAGGAAACGCCAGAAGATAAACGTCTTTTGTGTACATACTCATAAATGACAACTTTTATACTACACCCATCCCATCACCATCCAAAAATCTTAACATTAGAAACAACAAAATAATCAATTAAGAAAAAGAAACCGCAAAAGTCTATCTAACGCGTGGACATCGACCGGGTGACGACACGCTTGAGCATAAGCTCAGCCTTTCTCAAATCATCAGCAGAAGCGTCTTCGATCTCCAACGCCGCCATCGCGTCCGACAACGCGTTCTCGATCCTGTCCTTCGCGCCGCGCTTAAGCTTGAGTGAGATAGCCGGGTCGGTGATTGTCGACTCGACGGATGAGATGTAGCTCTCCAATTGCTGCTTCTGCTCGAATTTCTTGGAGAAAGCCTCGTCCTGGGACTTGAACTTCTCTGCCTCCGAGATCATCTTCTCAATGTCTTGCGACGACAACTTGCCGACAGAGTTCGAGATCGTAATGTTTGCCGATCGGCCCGTGGATTTCTCAACGGCGGTGACCTTCAGGATACCGTTTGCGTCGACTTCGAAGATGGCCTCGAGGACAGGCTCGCCAGCTCTCATGGGTGGAATGCCCTTCAAGTCGAACTCACCCAGGAGAGTGTTCTCAGAGCAATTCACACGCTCACCCTGGTAGACCGGGAACTGGACAGTTGTCTGGTGGTCCTCGATCGTGGTGAAAGTCCGGCGCTTGAGAGTGGGGACGGTAGTGTTGCGCGGTACAACGGGTGCGAAGATGTTTCCCTCCATCGCGACACCGAGCGAAAGCGGGACAACGTCGAGCAAAAGAAGATCCTCAGTTTCCTCGCCGACCGCCTGGTTGGTGAGAATGGCACCCTGGACGGCTGCACCGTACGCGACGGCCTCGTCGGGATTGATCGACTTCTCGAGCTGCTTGCCGTCGAAGAAATCAGACAGCATCTTTTGGATCTTGGGGATACGGGTCGAGCCGCCGACCAAGACAACCTCGTCAACAGCCGACTTCTCGACCTTGGCGTCCTTGAGAACCTGCTCGACCGGTGAGAGCGTGCTCTTAAACAGAGCAGCGTTCAAGTCCTCAAAACGAGCACGGGTGATGTTGGTGTTGAAGTCTTCGCCTTGGAAGAGCGAGTCAATCTCGACGGTGGTCTGTGTGACGGACGAGAGCGTACGCTTGGCGCGCTCACAAGCAGAGCGCAGACGTCGAAGTGCACGAGCGTCATCGCTAATGTCGTGCTTGGTCTTGCGCTTGAACTCTGTCTTAAAGTGCTCCAACAAGTTCGTGTCGAAATCCTGGCCACCCAAGTGAGTGTCACCAGCAGTAGCCTTGACTGTGAAAACACCGCCCTCGATCTTCAAAAGCGAGACATCGAAAGTACCGCCACCAAGATCGAAAATCAAAACATACTTCTCCTTCTTGGTCTTGCCAGCACCGAGACCGTAGGCAATAGCCGCTGCGGTAGGCTCGTTGATGATACGCAAAACGTTCAAGCCGGCAATCGCACCAGCATCCTTTGTAGCCTGACGCTGCGAGTCGTTGAAGTAGGCAGGGACAGTAATGACAGCCTTCTCGACCTTCTTGCCAAGTTTAGCCTCAGCAATCTCCTTCATCTTGACCAAAACCATGGAGCTGATCTCCTGGGGAGAGAAAGTCTTCCTCTCGCCAAGGTAATCAACCTCGATCAAGGGCTGCCCAGACGGATCAGAAATGACAGCGAATGGCCAGGTCTTTGCGTCCTTCTGGACACTTGGGTCATCGAATCTTCGGCCAATAAGACGCCTGTATTCGAATATTAGCGACAGTCTTCTCTATTCGGCTCCGGGAAAACTCACTTAGCATCGAAGACAGTGTTCCTGGGGTTCAAAGCTGCCTGATTCTTAGCGGCATCGCCAATCAAACGTTCCTTGTCAGTGAAGGCAACAAAGGAAGGAGTGACACGGTTTCCCTGCTCGTTGGCAATAATCTCCACAGCCGAGTCGTACGTGGCAACGCAACTATCGATATTAGTCTCTGATTTGAGGCAATCGCACACATTGTTGATTGCTAGAATGACTTACGAGTACGTGGTTCCAAGATCCTATTACCGAGTCAGTACATGTCCATAAAATATTAACTATATAGCATAGATATCGATTACATACGATACCGATCGCACCCGGGAAAACTTCCTCAGTAGACATTTTGTCTGAACTCTGTACAAATAAACAAATAAAGACTACAATAAAGGTCCTAACGTTGCAGAATCCTTATGTGTAAGTTAATATGGAATTGGGAAGTAGGAGGGACGAGGAAAAAAATTTTGGGTGCGGACTTGCGCTTGTCCGCGTCGCTGGGAAAAAAAATTTAGGTGAGGCTACCTGTCGAGTACCCTTACCCCGACCGCCACCCGGTGCCTGAACTGTAATTTTTGACGACGACCGCCGACAACAAAGACCACCACGATATGTATCATAATAACCTGTTTTTATATATCATTATTTATTATGCGATCAGAATGTAGGTGTTTAATTTCTAAACTCTATCTAATATATATGTACATTCAACAATTTACATGTGAGAGGTTGTGTAGCCGATCTGGGTAGGCCACTGCACTTTAACTCCGTACTGCTTCGCGAGATCCAACACGAAGCTCGGATTATGCGAAAATGGTCTGCCGATAAACACGGCGTCGACGCCCTCGGAGAGAACCTGCTCAATAACTTCAGGCTTGTGAAGCGCTCCGACAGGCGCAACGCCGAAGTTGGGCAGGGCCTTCTTGACCGGGTACGCGAACGGTGCCTGGAACGCGGGCCCGTACTCGATTTTTGCGTCTGGAGAATTTCCGCCAGAGGAGACATCGAGGAGATCGACTCCTAGCTCGGAGATGACCTTGGAGAACTTGACTGTATCTTCGACTGTCCAGCCCTCGTTCTTGTACTCTAATCTGTCGGATGCAGAGATTCGGAAGAAGAGCAGTACGTTCTCAGGAATGACAGCTTTGACGGCCTTGACGACCTCGGTCGCAAACCTGATGCGGCCCTCGAACGAGCCACCGTACTCGTCAGTGCGCTTGTTGGTTTTGGGCGATAGAAACTCGTTGATAAGGTAGCCATGAGCACCGTGAATCTCGATAACGTCGAAGCCGGCCTTGACTGCACGAATTGCGGCCTGTTTCCAGCAGTCGATCAAAAACTCGATCTGCGAGACAGTGACCTGTTGCGGCTCGACATAGTCATCGTCGAACTTTCCTGGCGATGGCGCAACAATCTTGTCCTCGTATCCTCTCTCGGGACCATCGTGGGCGTAGTTACCGGGCGACCACGGCGCGAGACAAGAGCCCTTACGGCCGGCGTGAGCGAGTTGAATACCAACCTTCTGGCCCTGCGAATGGACAAAGTCGGTGATGCGCTTGAAAGGAGCAATGTGCTCGTCTTTCCACAGACCGGCGTCGTAGCCGGTGATACCTGAGTAGGGTGCGACGGCTGTGGCCTCGATAATGGCGAGCGACGCACCACGGACTGCGTAGGAACCAATTGCAACAAGAGTCCAGTCGGTTACGAAACCGTCCTCATAGGAGTATTGGCACATAGGCGAAACCTGTAGCGTATTAGTGGCTGGCGACATATCTGCACGAATAAATATAACTGACCCAGATTCTGTTCTGGAAGGTCACTCCGCGGATAGTGACGGGAGTGAAGGCCTTTGGAACAGGAATACCATCGGGAACCGAAAGTAAGGCTCCTGCTGCCGGCTCCTGTGCGGGAGTGTAGTATGGCACCCCTGGTAACTGTTAGTAAATTCCGAGGAGATATCGTAGCAATTGAGGCAATTAAAAAAATTTACCGGCGGCGGCCTTGACAACGACAGGCTCGGACATGTGTGGCAATAACGAATTGAGTGTTGTAGTTAGGCGAAAAGTTTAGAGTGACCGTCAGAGAGCTGTGAGAATATTCTTCGGAGAGCTTCGGAGATAGGCCCAATAAACAGAGCACAACGATAAGGAAACGTGACTGCGATCGTGTCCGAAATTTGCCGCACAGACTGCAACCACAGCAGCAGAGCTCGTAGGTATATATATATGTATATTCTATAGCGTAGAAGCTTCAGGTAGGAGTGATGAAGTAAGCGTGCATGCTCGGCATTAAATTACGCAAAAAATTAGGGATAATATCAAAAATGCCATCGAGCTTCGTACCCATCATAATGCATAATGGCGTCAGTGATGATGTTATTGATTTAGTTAGCGCTAAATAAATTATTGATAAGCATTTTGTGCACATTGTATGAAGACTCTAGACTTTCAGTGCATGAAATATAGGTTGCTGTGTAGGAGAATCTGGCTGGTACTGCAGATTTGGCCATTGACGGAAAGGCGGACTGGAATCACCATTACAGCTTGCCTTTCGGCCGACATCCATTCCTAATTAGGCAATTGTGCAGGCAAATGTCGTGACTGATTGAATGATACCAATTCTCTTGTGTGGCGGTGTCATTCTTTGCTGCGGCTTCTCGAGGCGCAAACTCGTTTCTTACAAATCAAAATCGAATCGCATCACGCCAGCGGTTCCCACTTCGCTCCAATTTCACCACTTACGAGGAGTTGACGAGTAACAAGTATCATGTAGTAACGCACAATCTTATTATCAATATGATGAGTCGGAGTAATACACAACAGCCAAAAGCATTCCTGACGGAAACTAAACGGCGACCAGAATTGTCACACATCTGCGGGTTAGGGCCTTTGTGAGTTAGCCTCCTTCCATGGGAAGTTGGATCCAATGATTTGAAATAGACAAATCGAACACAAAGGAGATGGAAATAATTGCAATTTCAGAGTCAGTCATACGCTACAAAATATCGTCCCGTAATATACATTCTGCAACCATATAACATACAAGTAAAATACATATATAATCTATTTAATCTTAATGTTGAGTTTAATCCTATTCTGAGGCAATGGGAGCGTAACCGTCATTGATTCCATATCAATCCCCGCGCCAGACGAACGCGGAAGGTCAGTAATGGGTGCTAATCGTGCTAGCGGCCGCGGTTTGTCTGCTCTATAAATCTTGATCTTGCCATGCCCAAGATTCTTCGCGATTATTTCCGTTTGATCTGGAATTCGTAGCTTGACTAGCCTCGTCGGACGAACGTCGTAGATAATCCCGCAAATGTCAAGCACCATTCTCTTCTCTAAAACACCAAGAGCGGGAGACCTATGACATATATTAGCCTGCATATTTCGCTACCGCGCCCAAGTCCACTCACGTCAACAACTCCCAGAACCCCGCCTTCAAAATATCCACCTCCGAGAATTGTTCCTTCACAATATCAATACACCCCTCCACGTTTGATCGCCGGTACTCATCCTTCCTCGATTCCGCAATCTCTATGCCAGATTCTTCCACAATCAAAAACGTCCCGACCCCACCACCCAATTTACCAGATCCGCCATATTTGTGCATACTAATCTTGCCGAGAGATCGACCCAGTAGCTTGATCAAGCATAACCGGACATGATATGAATGATCAGTGAGAATTGTTTTGAAAACATATCGCAAGGTCCTCGTATTTTCTGGCGCGGTATACAAGTTTGGGATACTCAAAATAGCGGAAAACGCGGTAAGACGAAGTGTATCAAAAAGACCAGCATGCGTGTAATGAAGTACATCTGTCACAGACGGATTAATCGTGCCAAGTTGGCTTAGTTTCTCTTTAATCTGCGTCCCGTTAGGCACTAACTTGCTCAATCTCCAATCTGCATACTGCATACCGAAATAGCGATCGTAGAGACGACATTCTGATAACTAGGCATCCACTGATCTATTCGCTGACATCGCTCAATCTCCACTATAGCTTTTTCGACAAACCTAGCCTCAGCCGACTTATCATTCACGCCATTAGCACCTTTGCCGTTAACATCAAAAGTAAAGTCAAAATTAAATTGCGGCGTCTGCTCAGGCGGCTTCGATATCGCGTTAGAAATAGCAGTCATCAACGTCCCTAGGTAATAGCAATCCGAAAACTGCAATCAGTCAGCACCAAATGTTCGCTAGAAACAACATGAACCATACCGTATTATTAGAATTTTCGTTATATCGTAATAAATCTAGCAAAAACTCTTTAATCGGTAGCGGGGTCTGTCCAGTCCCATCCTTAACATCAGACAATGCAAGCGGAATCGCATTTTGCAAGAAATACGTAGAAAAGTCAGAAAAATCGTTGGTCTGCGGGATCAACGAGTCCGGAAAACAAAACATCACCTGAAATGCTTTCAGTAGATGGTAGCGTCCGATCCAGTCCAGGTCCGGTATTGCGTATTTGGCCAACGTTAGAGCCGCCTCTGTTCGAATACCGTAATAATACCGACGATCCATTAAAGTCCGTACAAGTATTGTCGAATATATTGGTGATGGTTTGGCGTCGGCAAAGTACCGTATACATTCATATTGTGCCACGACATCACGATCTTGCTGCAGTTGCGAGGCGTACATATAATCCGGCTGGTTAATATATATCATGCAAATCCATTCGAAATCAGAATCCACCCGCAACCATTCAAACGCCTCATTAGTCATCTGGTCCTCCTCCTCCTTCGTCCACTCTGTCAACCGCCATTCTTCCATGTCATTATCGGTCGAAAGGACATCACCTAACGAGTGTAGGAGCACACCATCCAACTCGCCATCGTCTATCGGCTCTCCGGATGATGTTGCCGAGGCTACAACAACGTTAGCGCTCGGCTTATCACGACTTCGAAGGTGGCGTTTCAGTCGCTTGTACTTCGTGTTATACTGAATATCCAGCTTGGTGAACGAATCCTTGATATTAACGACGTGCTCGTATGGCGTCCCGTCAGCCTCGTGAATCCGGATAGTCATTGGACCTGTGAATATAGGACGGACTGTCGACTCCAAGCTTTCGCCATGCAAATATTTCTTCGCATCCTTCACAAAACTCTCCTCTCGTAACTCCCCGGTTTTCGGCATTTCAACATTCTGAACCTGACGAATGCCCATTTCAATAAACATTTTCTTCTTGTTGAACCGCTGTGTAATACGAAAAATAGGGTATCCACTACCAAACACCCACTCCTGGAAAAATGAATCCAATTTCGCATGACTTACCTTCTCGCACAGTCTCTGAAAATGAGATGTGCTGAGGCAGCCGTTCGTCAAATCGCCTGACATTGCTTGCCAGAAAATTTTCGGAATGACACGAGTCAATCCAAATGATCCACCGCTTTTCGTCAGTCGACGGTCCAATATGTGTAGAATTACCGACGCTTTAAGTCCAACGAAGTCCAACGTGGATTTATCTATAGGAAATTCCAGGTCCGGATGACCAATCGGTGGCCGTCCAATGTCCAAATCGCATATCCTCTCAGCATCTTTTTTCAAACGAAACCGGTGTTCATTGTTTCCCATCAACCTGCGAAGAAACATCCCTGTAATATACCTGCAGATTCCGATTGTGACCCATAAACTGTTCCAGTTCTTTGGCACAATATTAACGCTAGACCACTGAGAGGCAAGAAGGGTTGTGAGGTATTTTGTTACTGGATAAATCTGATCGATAATGTCTCCCGGAAATAAATGTCTGTCACTTACAATAGCCAGACCAGAGCATGGCTCCATATCGTCTAGAGCATTTTCTACAAAGCATAATGAAAATGACCCAAAGGGATAAGAGCTGTACTCGCGCACGAAGAACTCCATAGCCTTGTGCATAAACATGCAAGTGTTCACAACTTCATCTTGTCGACCAGGTAGCGCATACGCGTACACCTCCATGGCAGAAGACGAATGATGCCCTTCGTCTTCATCAGACTCTTTCAGTTCTGATAAATTAGTCTGAACAAAAGGACCAACTGCAAATCCGACATGCTGGGCTGCAACTGGCGACGTAAGCACAAAGGTCACTGTCTTTTTGGAATGATCGAACGCGTTGGTAGCTTCCTGCTGTAGATCGCCGATGCACACCACGACTATGTCCCGTTCAGAATCTTCCTCGTCCTTGTCATGCACAACACCATCGGCTTGCGCCCCCTTAATATCTCCTATTGTTTTCGGTACTGTAATTTCGAATTCCCATGAGCATCTTTCCCATAGCCCGTCGACACATGGGAGCCAGCTGGAAGTCGATATCCCGTAAGGGTTCGAGAAAGTATAGGCATGCTCGTACCGCTTTACTACAGTTAGACCATGGAAACCAATGACTTCCAAAATACGCACATGTTCCGAATTTTTTTCTATAAAAGTCAGACCCATTGTTGGTTCCGTAAGTCGGAATTCTACTCGAACTGTTATTGGAACAAACGCGTTATAGAGATCGGTACGTGCCAACGATGGCGTCGCTGCTGCAATCTCAGGTGATTCTACTGCCATCAGCAACTACTCATTCCAGGTCATATCGCACTCTTATTAACTAACCATGTCGCGATAAGGATGGCGAGGTCCCAAAACTCAACGCTGTGGTGAACGGATCCTGTGGTTGCACCTTGACCCCTCTAGGAAAATGAACAACTAATTCTCCACTCAGATTCTCATGAATGACAGGTGCTAGTTTGTCTTCAAATTGATTGTATTGGTATATCGTCCTCGCTGACTCCTTGAATGGCGAAGACGACGTTGTTGACCAGAAGTCCTCGTAATCCCATAATGCTGCCTTGCCGCTTACGAATGCCCCCGTTACTTCTAAATTACAGTATTAACCAACAATTCTCTGGCCTAATATGCTTGACGACAAGGACATACTAGCTTGCCGAAAATCCAGGTGAATTGACCTTAAAGTAGGATCGGTGGGTAGGACGGTAATCTCAGAAGATCCCTACTCGATTAGCCACCAGTCATCCCCTACAATTAGTTAAAATCACTTACAATAATCGTCCGAGTGGCGAAATCGACATCGAGAGTCACCTTTTGGTGGCCAGTATATAAAAAGTGTCAATTATAATGCAGGCACGAATATTTCTAATAAAATGGGCACTTATATGTGGAAGCCACGGTTGAGTCTGGTCGCTTCAGGCATTTTCTCTTGACCTTGTCACCATGATGGCCAGTAATAGAGCTATAATTCTCTCTAGAAACTTGAAATGGACTTCAGGCGATATGTGCTGCGAACATCAGGCGCTAGAGTATGGTGGAGTATGGGTTGTGTGGGGCGCACTCATTTTCTACATTGTCAATTTGATTTCAGTCGTTGGTGATCTTCAGTAATTGGCCTGCGCCAAACTACTTCGATCTATCAACAACAATACACCACGCAATCACGGTTCAACGTAATAATGAGTCAAATATCAATTTGCGTCTAATGATATACCATCTCGTGAAATTAGCCTAATTTATATTCAAAGGCTCTTGGGCGACTACAACTTCCCAATGCTTTCCATCGAGACGACAGTAACTTATATATTGGGATCTTCTTCGCCATCACCAAACTCAATCTCATCGCAGCAGGATCAGAAGACAAAAGAGAATAATAATAAGAATGACAAGCCCTCAAAATTAGGGCCTGTAGAGGAGGCCGGGGTTGCGCCTGATCGGGTACCATCGGAGGACAAGCCATCTCTCTCGACGGCCAAAGTGGAAGATACTAAGCGCCAATTACGGTCTGAACGAAGTCGCCTGCGGTCAGGTATTAATGGTGCCACTCACGCCGTAGAATGTGATGAGGAGGACCTTCTATGGTTTGAGAATTTGGATATTTCACGTACGATATCATGACTGAGCGTAGTTGTGCATCATGCTAACAGCATCGTAATAGCAGTAGTCGACTACGATGAGGAGCTACAGATAACGGATGACCTGTTCGCAACAACTCAGGAACTTACTCCTGAGCGCAGACTATCGCCATTCCCAGTCTCATCAATCGTGAATCCTATCTCTGCAGAATCCAAGGTACAGCTGTACGACACTCCTCTAAAGATCCGATCAAGATCAGATCCGCTATGCGATTCTATGTTCGTGGGACAGCATAGAAGACGAGAACGAGAGGAACGTCATTATCAGAATTTTGAACGCGATAAAGTCATGTATGAGAAATTACGGTTTGAACGCCAATTAGATAGGTTAAAGGGCCGTGACTGGGTGAAGGCAGTTGTATCCATGACGCCTGTTGCGGATCCCAAGTGTGTACATGAGCTAATCACCAAACGCGACAAATTGATTCATGAGCTTGTAAACGTACTAGCGAAATTTGAGAGTTGGAAGGAGCGTGAAAAGAAGATCAGAAGTCTCAATGGTGACGAAGACGAGTTGATGTCGTCAATGCGACTGCGACTGGAAGAAAGGAAAAAGGAATTAAAAATGTTGCATGGTATAATTCGCAAAGTAGGAAACGGACGAGCGCACAAGAGAGTCGGTAGAAACCAGCAAGGAAAAGAAACCATGATAACGCGTTCCGAAGCGAAAGCGCGAAGAAAGTTAGATTCTGAGCAGCTAAATCCGAGTTCAGTCTTAAATAGTAAGTATAAGTCAACTGCAAATGCAAAATCAGCGTTTGGATACCCTTTACCTCGCATTCGGTATAGGCAGTTTCATATACCGTTAGAATGGGTCGAGAATCGCGAGAAGTTGCGACAATCAGAGAATAATTTGGGTTAAAATTGTTGGAAGTGTAATATTTATTAGGGCATTGCATAGGTACTGGTTCAGAAGTTGCGAGGTAGAAAGAGCATAATCATTTGTATTTCCAACGTTGAATTGGAACTAATTCTCAACTTTCCTCTCCATGGTAATTTGTATCGTCATCATTGCCGTCTTTAGCCGATAAAGGTACAGCTTCGGACGCAGCCGTGGAACGGTCTTCGTAAAACTTTCGAATATCCTTAATAACCAGCCACTCCCACACAGGAGCGAATATTGCCAAAACGATTGCAAGGGACGTCTGCGCCAAATAATTAATTCGAGGCGAGCCACTGAGCATCATAGAAGATAGCACGAGACCAATAAAATCCGTAGTTATCATCTGATAGCCGTTGTCGAGCTGCCGTATAATCTTTTTAGCACACTCATCTGCGGTGATAGGCTTCGATGGGCCCTCAATCTTCTTTGTTATTTCTGGCTTTGTCAAATTCTCTATCGTATAACCCTCCGAGAAGAAGTTTCCAGCAAATATGACATCGACTTTGACATTGTAAGGTATGCACTCATGTCGTAGACAGTCGCCCAGTGACCGCAGGGCCGACTTGACTGGAGCATATTGACTATATCCTATAAACGAGTAGAAGTGGGCAACGGATGAGAACAAAATTATGTGTCTGGAGTAAGAAGGAACAGGAGATTTAGCCATGGCCTTGAGTCCAGCCTATATGAATTACAGTTAGAACCTCCAGACAAGGAAGAAAATTGTTTCATATCCGTACGTGGGCCATGTATAGCGCCGTGAAGTAATTACTCGCAACTCCCGATGTGAGTTCGTCCGTAGTGAGCTCAATGAAAAGCTTTGGAATCGAGCTGCCTATAAAAATATATTTAATAAATCTGATGGTGTCTGTTGGGATATGCCACACATACCAGCACAGCACATCAGTACATCAGGGGCTCGGCCTGTCTCGGCTATAACTCGCTCTGCCTCTGAGGCTATTGATATATCGGCCGCAATGTAGGACACAGTCTGTGTAGTTGATAACCGAAATTTCTATACAGACTTTTAGCTCGAACTCGAGTAGCAGATACCACTCAATAGTCAAGGTACCTCAATATCCGCAACCGCCGCCTGCAAAATGGCTTCCCTTCTGGCAATAATTATAACATCAGCGCCCCTTGAGAAGGCTGCCTTAGCCAATGCGAGGCCCAGGCCCTGTGAGGCACCAGTGATTAAAACAAGCTGCATTGCCTAAGCCCACTACATAATCTAAATTATTATTAAATACTTGCTAATACCTTCCCGTCGATATTGAACTGGTTGCTGTTCCAAAACATTGTCTACCTTACTAATGCTGCTAGACCCAAGGTCGTTAGCGGTTCGAAGAATATTCGAAAGAGAGGGGACGAGGTAATGTGACGGTCTTAAATAGAAACTTACTAATTGACACTGATTGAATTAACGACAACGATATTGTCCCAACTAACGAAGCTAATGTGGACTCAGTAACAGAGTTAGATGATGTAAATAAATGAATTTGTGCAGTCAAAAGTATAGGTATTTAAAGCTGCATATCCACTGCACACAATGGCACACAAACACAGACGTGCACAGCGACATTTCATCGTACAGACTCGTGCGGCTCACAAAAATTTTGGCACAAATTATTCACAGTACAGAGGTCTACCTTTGGTTAGTGACAACCAAAATGGCTGGAAGAAAGAAGTTGAGAAATAGCCAAATGACTGTGAATAGGCTCGGAGATATGGATCCTGATGAAATCGACGCATGTAAGCGGATCTGCAACGGTTTGAAGCAGAAGAAGTTGGCTAACGTCATTAGTTCATGACCAGCGAGAAAGGATCTTACTGAATGACAATAGCGACCCTAGATATCAAGGTAGGACTTCTGAGTGATGTATTAGAAGAATGCTGACTGTCGATGTTAGACGTGGAAGCAAGTGACGAGGAAGTATTAGGTATTCGTGAAGCCGATGATTCTGAGAACGAAGCGAACAATGTAGAGGATGGCCTAGATGCAGAGGAAGGGGAAGAAAGTGCACAGGAAGGTGAGCCATCAAAGTCTTCGGCAAGGGCAAAAAAGGTTTCAAGAAGATCTAGTAACATTGCCGCCGAGGTGGAAGATGATGATGACGAAGAGTGGAGAAATCTTCGCGAAAAATACGTTGAAGAGGACGAGCTCTCTGGCTGGGGTAAATCAGCTCGTGCCTACTATGATGCTGATGAGATTGAGGACGATGAGGACGCAAAAGAAGAGGAGGAAACAGCTATTAAAATCCAACAGAAGAGCTTGGCGGAGATGAGTACCAGTGATTTCTTGGATGACTTCGAAGATGAAATGAAAGTCGGTGAAACTCTGGATGACGAGGAATTTACGTAAGTCCACCGACAGTAAACCGCTACACCTCTTGCTAACTATAGAATAAATAGGAAATCTATAAAGGAAGTCATTCCCAAGCAAGATATATCCAAGCTTTCGCAACCTGAGAAGATAAAGCTGCTGCGATCACAAAACCCCGAAATCTTCCCTCTGGCGAAGGAATACTCGGAGCTTGTAAACGTCTATGACGCGTTAAAGGAATCACAGGAAGGTTCAGAGAAGACATCGGTCAAGTTTGTCGCTCTCTCCGGTTATCTTGCATGCATATGTGCATATTTCACGCTATATTGCGATAAAACTTACGACGAGGACGATCTGCGAGATATCAAGATGATGAATCATTTGCTGGTATTGCGACGGTATTGGAAAACTCTGTCCCAGCTACCTGACTCGGAGTCCCTTGGAGATGCTACAGACTCACCTCCTCGCCTTGTTTATTCGGACGAGGAGAATGATAAGGAAATGGAAGCGTCTATTTTTGAGCCTGAGGATGAGGAGGACAGACATGATAAGCTTCAAAATGGTGCCTTGGCCTCTGATACTGCCAGTCAATCAGCAAAGAGGAAACGGCCAGACAGAACAGCTAGTCTTAACTCCGATCTTCTTGACCTTGACCTAGACGTCTTGAAAGCTGTACCTTTATCGAAAAAGAAGAAATTGACTGCATTGAAGACATCCACAGTGAATGACTTCGTTGATGCCACTATGCTGGACGATACAGATTTAGCTGACAAGATGATAAAGCGAAAAAGCTTACGATTTTATACTTCAAAGATTGACCAGAAGTCACAAATGCGCAAGGAACGATTTTCCGGTGACATGGATCTACCATATCGGGAGCGAGATAAGGAACGCCAGAACAGACTTAATCTGTTGGCTGAGCAGCGGGGTCAATCTAAGGCGGTTGAGGGTGACGAGGATTACCTTGATGAGGCATCCGACCATTATGACGATAATTATATGATCACAAGTGTCGGCAAGGAGGCAGCGAACGACGGCTCTGAGGATGACTATTATGATATGGTCAAGTCCTCGCGAGACCGGAAGAGGGCAGAGAGACAAGAATTACTTGGAGCTGCTAAGAAGGCTGCAAGTGAGGGTAAGCTCAAAGAGTTTGAAGAGACAATTGGTGAGGACGGAAAACGCGCGGTTAATTATCAAATCCTAAAAAACAAGGGCCTTACACCGAAACGAAATAGGGATAATAGAAATCCTCGTGTGAAGAAGCGTAAGAAATATGAGAAGGCAAAGAAGAAATTGGCATCAATGAAGCAGGTCTATAAAGTGCCAGACGGTCCGTATAGTGGCGAAAAGACAGGTATTAAGAAGAACATATCCAGGAGTATAAAATTCAAGTAGTTTTGTGTCTAGAAATAACGTTTACTGTACCATAGTCTCACTAACAACAACATTAATTAAATCACAACCTCTGCTATAGCTAACAAAGCAAATTAGCAATTGTCATTGTTTCTCTCAATTACTGTAAAGTATTCTCTTCAATTTGGCACGCGCCGTAAGTTTCTTTTGGCTGGAACTGCTGAAGTCGACCACAAATTCTTCTTTTAAGAATCTTCTGGCAACAAGCTCAGCGTGTTCCAGAGACTTTACTTCTTCATCTGTCATCTTGCTGCACACAGTCACTAGATCTTCCCCTTTTGCCAGTATCTTGCTAAGCTCTTCAGCTCGGGCTGTAATGTCTTCTGGAACGCCATTTAGAGCAGCGCAGCTATTAACAATAATTAGCATCCGGATGCACATTGGGTAATCTAGCAAAACCACCATATTCCGAAGCTAGAAGTCGATCTCCCTGGTAAGAGCCTATCATAGAAGCGTTAGCAACGTCATTGACAGCTATTATAATCAACATCCCGAAGAACCTGTAGAGATAAGTGATTTTGTCCTCTATCTCAGGTACATCGTCACATATTAGGACCTGCATATGCATGAACTTCAATCCCTGCAATTCATGCAGCGTATCATTTTCAAAGAGCTCGTGATAATGCGTCGAAGCAAGTACTTTGGGCCGTTGGAATTCCGGAGAAAGTAAGTACTCTAATAAACTACCAAAAAGTCCAGCTCCATCTGAAAGTCATTAACTTGGTGACAGTGGTTAACCTATCTTATACCTACCAGTAGACTCTGTTCCTTTACCAAATTCATCTATTATGAATAAACTTCGATTAGTGCAAAGCTGGAGCGCCAAACACACCTGCTGTAGATCAACCATAAAAGCACTCTGTTCTTTCGAGACAGTTTCGCGTGTCATTACTCTTGTTAGTATCTTGTCAGTAATACCAATTTTGGCAAACTCTGCAGGTACAAAGCTTCCGATATGCGCCATATAAGTGATCAAAGCAACTTGCTTCAAGTAAACTGATTTCCCTGAATAGTTTGCACCAGTGAGCAATAACGCACTTGGCCCTCGTTCCTCATCGCTGTCGGATTCCTCCATTAAAATCTCATCGTCCTCCTCAGAATTTCCCCCATGCAAGTAAGTATCATTATCTACGAATGATGGAACAGATAACTCGTACAACGGATGTCTATTCAATTAGTCAGAGAGCGAGCTGTAAATGCAGACTAGCGTACGTACCGTCCTTTCTTGATCTCAATAATATTATCGGCAGTCATAATTGGTCTGGTGTAGTGATATAACTGAGCGGCTTCGGCGAAAGAGAGTAGACTTGTAAGAGTTAGATATACCGTTTATGATGTAAGCAAGATAATAATCAACCAGTCAAGCTCAGCAGTCCATTTGCAACACGTAGTCAGTAACTCAGAGTATTTCAATATATCAACTTGAAGTGCATGGACTATTTCGATTTCTCGATCTAAAACTATCAGAGGCGACGACTTCTCTACACAGCAGCATATCATACCGCAGATCATTCCGTACATATCACCGAAGGTCTGATCTAACTCGCGGACTTCTGGTGACTTGAAATAAGCATATGTATCGGATCGGAACTGATAGTCCCAATCCTCGCCAATACAGCAAGGATCTCCGGTTGCTTCATCCAAAGCAACCAAAATCAAGTATCCCAATTGAGGAAAGTAAATCGCATTAATACGATCGGAATAAATTTTCGGCAAATCAATTGCAATCCGCCTAGCCACCTCTGACAGAAGGTCTTCTATGCCGTCAAATCTTCTCTTCAGCTCATCTAATTCTTGATCAACAGTTGGCTTGACTACAACTCTGTTGTCAATCCTTGACATATCGAAATCGATCTAAATAGTCATTAGCACCAGCCTGAACTAGGAACAGAGAAGCACCATAAATATGAATACCACATTACTAGTAAGCTCACACACTTCCTTCAGAGCAACTTGATCGAATGCGTTCAGGATCTGTAGGAATATTAAAAACCGCGATTAGTTAATTAGTTAGCTGATGAAGAAAGAACGTCACCTCGTAAACGACGTTGATATTATGCGCATCTACAATTTCGCTAATCGCAGCTCGGATTTTTAAACACCCGAAAGCAAACTAACATCTTCAGTAGACGCCATTCCGATTGGAATTAGGTTGACCTACATCAAGAATAGCTTTCCAGTCACCCAGAGTTGCCTTCCCCATGTTCAAGTTGGTGAGAAGCCTAGGAATGTTCTTTATTTTTTTCAATGACGATTTCAATGCATAGGTAATATGGAGATTATCCTGCCTTACAAACAGACTGACAGCGCTATGTCTCTCGGTTATAACGGGCAACGACAGAGGTGGACGCAGAAACCATGACTTCAATAGCTGATGACCAAATGGTGTCACAGTAGAGTTGAGTATTCCTCGAAAGATCGTGAGCAATATGTTACAGAATTTAGGAGTACAGAACAGTTGCCCTACCGAATAAGCTCAAGCCCTCTTTGTGCCTGTTTGCATTGCCATGCATATGGAAGTTTGGATGACTTTCATCCTCAAATATTTGCAACGAGCAAATAGTATCGCTATTCACAAACATGATCTCATTCCTGCTCTAAATCAGCAATCACTTCCAACAGACTAGATTTCTGACTCGTACATTTTAAAGGTTTCAATTTCGTTGATCCTGAGAGGGGCGTCGTTGTGATTGACGAGACCATCCTCTAAGGCCATTAGTTTTTGAGAAAATGAAATCACTGCACCTGCGCAGCCAATCTACAGCTACTTTAGTCCCATTTTATTAATTAATCATTTAATCATCTGAAATGACTCACCGATATTTCTTTCTCTAAATTTATTCTAGATGACAAATCTAGAAATGCAGATTTCGAAGCCAATCTCGCACCGGCTGGCAAGGCCATGTCGTCGATATTATCATCAGGCGTTACAAACTGCATTGCTAAATCATCCTGCACACGGCCCAGTTTCAATGAGAGAATCCTGTTTATAGCTGCTGTATGCGAAAATTCGTTTGACGGCCTGATCTCAACACGGAAGCCTGCACAAAAGTAAGTCTAAAAGACGAAGCACAGAGATATATTGGATACCTTCGTCACTCTTCGCTTTCAAGATTTCTTCAATAGATTCCTCTATTCTAGCAGGCAGTAATACAATCGTCGGCTTAATCTGAAAGATCACTGCAAGAGTACCCGTAAGCATGGTCTCGCTGATTCAACACAAATTCCCGTCACTTACAAGTCTCGATAATACTCCAATTAGTATGATACTTTTCCACTAGTGCCGCATTAGCCGACATGTCTTCTACAACGTAAAGCGTCCCTTCTGAGCAATTGAAATGGGCCAATCCTAAGCATGATGCTTTATAATTAATCGCCAGAATGACGTTATTCTCGACTGAGGATGTATCATCTTCTATAGCAGTAGCGCCTTCATCGTTTTCCTCAATAGTTTCCAAAGGACTATCACCGCGTACTGTACTATTCTCGTGATCTTCCATGATGTATGAGCTATTCATCTTGTAATCTCCACAATATCCATAGTAACGATTTGTTTACAAGGACCAATCCTATAACAAATTTACGCGCGCGTTTGAGCCGCACATTGGTGCAGCCGCTGTTTGCATAGTTGAGCACTAAAATAATGTAGCGGCGCAACTGGTGCATTAACGTCACGCTGCCAAGTGCATATTCCAGCTGTCTGCAACCAACCATCAAGCGCTGGAGTTGGGGTCACCAGCATATTGGTCAAGTTTACTGATCCACTGCTAGTTTTAGGGACTCAGAGGAGTCAAGTCATCTAGCTATAGCCACTGATTTTGCCACTGCAATTTCTGCCGATTCTTACTTGATTGAAATGGCATCGCACCAAACATCAATCGCGCGAACATATTCGTATGTGAATGCTCGCATGCCCGCTGCGTACTCAGATTATGGTTAGTGCACAAATCCAAAATGCTCTTGGAGTTGATATTAAGGATATGCCTAATCTGATTTTATAGATTCGTATCAAATACAATGGGGCGAGATAGAAAACTATGAAATCGTAAAGAAAGTGGGCCGAGGAAAATACTCTGAAGTTTTTGAGGGAGTGAATATTGGAAATCAGCAAAAGTGTATTATCAAAGTGTTAAAGCCAGTGAAAAAGAAGAAAATAAAGAGAGAAGTCAAGATCTTGCAAAACCTGGCTGGTGGACCCAATGTCATTCACCTGTACGATATTGTTAGAGACGCACAGGTAGGGACTAAGTCGTCTAAATCTATGACTAGCTGACGGGGAATCTAGAGTCGGACTCCTTCTCTTATTTTTGAATATGTCAACAATGTTGATTTCCGAATCCTTTATCCGCGATTCACAGACTATGACATACGTTACTACATATATGAGTTGTTGGTGGTATGGCTTATGGAGGGACATGATAAATTGCGTAACTAATCATTGAATCAGGCTTTGGATTTTTGTCATTCAAAGGGAATCATGCACAGGGACGTGAAGCCTCACAATGTGATGATTGACCATGAGAAACGATCTCTCAGACTAATTGATTGGGGTTTGGCTGAGTTTTACCACGCGGGACAGGAGTATAACGTGCGGGTTGCATCGCGGTATTTCAAGGGTCCCGAACTTCTCGTTGATTTCCAAGAGTATGATTACTCTCTTGATATGTGGTCTCTGGGAGCAATGTTCGCTTCGATGATATTCCGAAAGGAGCCGTTTTTCCATGGGAACTCAAATACTGACCAGTTGGTGAAGATCGCTCGTGTTCTCGGCACAGACTCTCTTAATTCCTATTTAGAAAAGTACGATATTGAATTAGATCCGCAGTATGATGAGTTGATTGGAAGATTTGCCAGGAAACCTTGGCAGCGATTTGTGAACACGGACAATCAAAAATACATTTCTCCGGAGGCGCTGGACTTCCTGGACAAATTACTGCGATATGACCACCAGGAGCGCTTAACAGCTAAAGAGGCTATGGAGCATGATTACTTTGCACCTGTTCGAAAGGAGCATGAGGAGAAGAAGTTGGCGTTGCAGCGTCAGAAGTCCGATTCGTCCTGATTTGTGTGTGCATTTGTATTACAGGTATCTTGTTTAGCTTGCAATGTGGATGAATTCGCTGTATTTTCATGTTAAATTGTAGTGACTTGTATGAGCTTCATAATAGTAAATAGTTTGATAGAAGTAGATAAAGAATGCTGTAAATTTGTAGTAATTTTGAAGGGTTTTGTGTTACCAGCCACACATGTAATGGCAACAGAAAAATGTGAGACAAACTCTCAAAAAAATAGTCATTCTCCGCAATAATATACAGCCCATCACTCACGCAGTCTGACTTGTGGAGGAATTTTTCACGACGTCGCTGCCTAGACTATTTTCCCTGCGGTACAGCCGTCTGTGTTCAATTGGACGATTGGGAAGCTTGGCTACCACTAATCATTTTGTAAGTTTCTTTTTGTGATATTATACCGGTGGACTTGTGTTTTTGCTTCAAATGTGGCACCTGACGGAGGCAAATTGGGGCCAATTCATATGAATCACCGGAGTTTAGGAGATGTTAGTCGAAAATTATTTCATCACTGACAGTGCTAATAGAATTTAATTTTACGATATTCGTTTATTCGCGCAATGGCTACCGCTGGTATGCGTTGTCAAGTGGGTGACATTGAAAGCATCTAATTAATTACATGTTAGAAGTCCCTGTCGCTGTCGAGATTCCCAGGCAGAAGTCTGATAAGGAGCGTATGTAGCCTGCGGTTGGTTGTGCCATGAAGTAGGACTAACCATTGTATCTAGTCGAAAAGGAGCGAAAGAAGGAGGAGAAGATGGCTAAATTCTTAGCCAAGCAAAATAAGGTATGGTAGCACCGAGAGAATATGACCGAGAATTATTGCTAAGAATGAACAGAAGCAAACGGTAAAGGAGAAGTCGGAAAAGGCGGAGAAGAAGCCCACTAAGGAGCAGGCTGCGACACCCGAATATAAAGAGTTAACTCCTTCTGGCGAGAAGAAAAGTAAGTGTCTCTATATTGGGGATAGTTCATGGCCGTAATACTAACGTGCGAATCAGTTCTTCAAGATCTGGAACTTCCGGCTCTGAAATCCTATAATCCTCAGGTCGTTGAATCGGCGTGGTACGAATGGTGGGAAAAGGAGGGATTCTTCAAGCCAGAGCTCACCGAGGATGGCAAAGTCAAGCCTGAGGGTCTTTTCACAATTCCTGCACCACCACCAAATATAACCGGTGCCCTTCATATTGGACACGCCTTGACTGTTTCCATTCAGGACGCTTTAATTCGGTGGGAGCGTATGCGCGGCAAGACCGTACTATACTTGCCTGGCTTCGATCACGCTGGTATCAGTACTCAGTCTGTCGTCGAGAAGATGCTGTGGAAAAAGAAGAAGCAGACCCGACACGATCTAGGGCGTGAGAAGTTCGTCGATTTAGTCTGGGAGTGGAAGGACGAGTACCATAGTCGAATCAAGAATCAGTCCAAGCGATTGGGTGCTTCCTATGATTGGACTCGCGAGGCCTTCACGATGGATGAGAATCTGTCGGCTGCTGTCCGCAAGACTTTCATTCAGTTGTTCGAGGAGGGTATCCTCTACCGTGACAATCGACTTGTCAATTGGTGTGTTGCCCTTAACACCACTCTTTCCAACTTGGAGGTCGAAAACAAGGACATCAAGGGCAGAACCATGCTGAACGTCCCCGGATACGATGAGGCGGTTGAGTTTGGTGTCATTACGTCGTTTGCCTATCCGGTCGAAGGTTCTGATGAAAAGCTTATTGTTGCTACCACTCGTCCGGAGACCATGTTTGGTGACACTGCTGTCGCCGTCCACCCTGATGATCCGCGATACCACCACTTGCATGGAAAATTCGTTGTTCACCCGTTCGTTGACCGGAAGCTTCCGATCATCACCGACAGCGAGGCCGTTGATATGGAGTTTGGAACCGGAGCTGTGAAGATCACTCCTGCTCATGACCCAAACGATTATGCTACCGGTAAGCGCCATAATCTCGAGTTTGTGAACATTATGAACGACGACGGTACGTTGAACGAGAGCTGTGGCAAGTACGCCGGCCTCAAGCGTTTCGATGCGCGAAAGCTTGTCATCGAGGAGCTTAACGAGCTCGGCCTCTTCATAGAATCTAAGGACAATGAGATGACGGTTCCATTGTGTGCGAAGTCGAACGATGTCATCGAGCCGGTCATGAAGCCACAATGGTGGGTCAGACAGAAGGCTATGGGTGATGCCGCGCTTAATGCTGTCAAGACCGGTGAGATGATCTTGGAGCCTAAGATCTTTGAGGCGGATTACTTCTACTGGATGGAAAATATCCAGGACTGGTGTGTCTCCCGTCAGCTCTGGTGGGGTCACAGATGCCCGGCCTACTTTGTTAGAATAGAGGGTCTCGAAGATCAGCAGGATGCTATAGAGGCCAAGTGGTGGGTTGCAGCAGAGAACGAAGAGGATGCTAGGAAGAAGGCTGAGGCCAAGTTCCCGGGCAAGTCTTTTAGTCTTGAGTGGGATGAGGATGTTTTGGATACGTGGTTCTCGGCTGGTCTGTGGCCGTTCTCTACCCTTGGATGGCCCAATCTTGCGTCGAAGGACTTGAAGGACTTTTATCCTATGTCAATGCTCGAAACTGGGTGGGATATCATGTTCTTCTGGGTTGCTCGTATGGCTATGCTCGGACTCAAGTTGACTGGTTCAGTTCCGTTCAAGGAGATTTACCTGCACTCGCTCGTCCGTGATGCCCAGGGCAGAAAGATGTCCAAATCACTCGGTAACGTTATCGATCCGCTCGACGTCACGACAGGTATTTCGCTCGAGAAACTCCACACAAGGTTGCGGGAAGGTAACTTGGATCCGCGAGAGATAGAGAAGGCCGAGGCCGGCCAGACGCTCAGTTTTCCGAATGGTATTCCGGAGTGCGGCACTGATGCCATGCGGTTCGCTCTCTGCGCTTACACTACCGGTGGTCGTGATATCAACTTGGACATTCTCCGTGTTGAGGGCTACCGAAAGTTCTGTAACAAGATATACCAGGCCACGAAGTTTGCTTTGCTACGTCTTGGAGATGGTTACATTCCGCCTTCGAAGATCAATGTTACCGGTAAGGAATCGCTTGTCGAGAAGTGGATTTTGTACAGACTCAGCGAAGCCGCGAGGCTCACAAACGAGTCGCTCGAGAAACGTGATTTCTTTACGGCGACATCGACGATTTATAATTTCTGGCTCTACGAACTCTGCGATGTTTACATTGAGAACTCTAAGTCGTTGATTTTGGAAGGTACGCCAGAGGAGCAGGCGTCGGCGAAAAGCACGTTGTACACTTGTCTGGATGGCGCGCTTAAGCTTATTCATCCGTTCATGCCGTTCATCACGGAGGAGCTATGGCAGCGACTGCCCCGTCGTGAGGGCGACACGACGCAAACGATCGTTAAGGCGAGTTATCCTACGTACCGAACGGATCTCGATGACGCGGAGGCAGCCGCTGCATACGACTTGGTTTTCTCAGTCGTGAAGGGCGCGCGGTCGCTGTTTTCTCAGTACAACATTCTCAAGGGCGGCAAAATATACGTCCAGTGCAGCTTCGCGGCCGATAAAACTACGATAGAGACCCAGACTAGCAGTATTAGCGCGTTGATCAAGTCATATGACTCTATTGATGTTATTCTGGCAAATGAGGCACTGCCCGAGGGAACCGGTGTTTTGGTTATTTCGAAGGACGTCACCGTAGGTGTCATGCTGAAAGGCCAAGTTGATGTTGATGCTGAAATCAAGCGTGCAGAACAGAAGCTTAATAAAGCTGTTCAGAGCAAGGCTGGCCTGGAGAAGATCATGTCGAGCAAGGATTATGCTAGCAAGGCGAAGAAAGAGGCCCAGGAGGCTAACCAATTGAGATTGGAAACCTTTGCGGCCGAGATTGAGACCTTGAAAAGCATGATTCAAAATTTCGAGAAGCTCAGAGTTTAGACTGCAGATGATAAATTAGATATGCCGAATTTATAAAGGCTATTTTCTATGTCGTATTAGGTATTGTTTACGTGTTGTAATAAATATGTACACTATAGTCACACGTAAAATTAAATCAGACGAATACCACTGTTGGCTGACTGTGTGCTCTTACAAGTTCAAATAACGCCAGTAAATACAAAGACTCCATAAAATTTCCCAATCCAAAATAACGCGACCCCCCCCCCCCTTTTCCCCCCTTTTACCGGCCGGCAATTCCAAAACCCGATTGCTTCATTGCAGTTGCTGAGGCGGCAGGGGACGATGCTGCTGTGACTCGTCATGGTCGACGAGCTCATTCCGCTGCTGCCTAAACCTCGTCAACGTATTCGACACAAGCTTAGGGTCCACATCCGGTATCCCACGTTCGCGCCTCTTTGCATTAATAATCTTCACGGGTATACTCCTTGTCAAGTCCGAGCCAGCATAGCTCAGGTCGCGCAACAAATTCTTCTCCTCATTCGTAAGCGACTTTTTCGAAATCAAATCCTGAGCAAATCCATGGTTATGTAGCACATTCGAAGACTTGATGTACCAGCATCCGGACTTCTTGTTGTGCCAGCAATTCAAATAAAACGGACAATCTGTCGATCTAGTTGTCCCGAAACTTGCCCTTCGTTTGCGAGGGTCGTCAGTGCGCGTATATTTTGACGTCTTGGACCGTTTCCAGCATTGGATCCGGATATGCTCGGGGCGGGAGGATGTCCGCGATAGTCTGAAGCCTGCCAGTGTGGCGTAGCGGTTTAGGTGGAGCAGAAGCGCGTCTTTGGAGGGGAAGGTTTGGGATAGGTCTAGTGGTTCATCAGACGCGAGGAGGATTGCCGACTCGTGATCTTCTAGGTCTGGATGAATATCTGCGTGATGCTGATGATGTTGGCTACATGCTTCGTCTTGTTCTTGTTGTTGTTGGAGTTGCTGCAGTTGGTGATCAATAGAGTGATGAGCCTTGTCAGGAGAGAGATGATGGTGGTGGTGTATCGGAATTGCTTGTGGTAAGGATGAGAGAGACGCTGTGAGTGATAGATGGCTCGCAGTTGATAGGGTCGGATCTTGCAATTGGACAGGAGATACGGAATTTGTAACTATTGTGCAAGTGTTAGTAGATAGCGGCATGATTTATGACGAAGGGTACTTACAGTCCGTGATATCCATTGTAGAAGATCAAACTGCTTTCATGTTATATAAAGAATATGCTCATATGTAAATAATGCAACAGAACGCTATGCAAGCAGTATAAACCGCGTTGATAAATGCGTATTGGCTATTCAATTTTATGGGCTGTTCAATCCCGCGGCGAATTCCTACATACCGGGGTTAGGGATGCCTAGTTCATCGTCCCGTCTAAGAATCGCCCTCGCCGTTTATTAATACAAGTATGATTTTCATTACAATTCGTGGTCAAGCGTTCTGATGTTCAATTGCAGATTCGCAAATCCTTGAGACGATTATTGTTGATTGTCACAAAGAACAGGATCGCTGACAGTGTAACTATCGGAGAATCTAGAAATTATCGGTTATACATTCCAACGCCCAGCAAAGTGCAACATACAGCAGTTCTGATAATTAGATGCATCAAGCTATAATACAGGGTAACTCGTCCTTCAAGCCATTACTGGCGAAGGTAATATATATACAAGCAATTCCGCAAAACATAAGTCGCAAATACGTTCTAACTCGCCCCGGCCAAGAAATATCGTAATATTCCACCGGCCACTAGAAGTGCGCAATGACAAACTTGTAAAAAAATATAATCACGATGGTGAAGATACACTGCAGATACCCTCTAATTTAGTATTTATATGTCCTAGATATGCATAGCAAGTGACCGGATTCCACAACCTTGTTCTCTATCTCTGCGATAGCTTCATTATTCTTAGCGGTTTGAGCGGCCGAGAGGATAAAACTCGGAAGGCTTATATGCGCTTCCTCGACTAGAAGTTGGGGAGCCGGAGCCGGAGCCTGAGCCTGAGCCGGAGCCTGAGTAAGAAGAGTAGGAAGGGTAGGACAAAGATGCCGACGAGGGCGAGGATGCGGAGAGCTCGCGTTTTTCCTGATCGTACTTGCGGACATCATCTGCAGTGATTTTGATAGTCGAGCCAGTGAGAGGAGTACGCCTAAAGCCCATTTTTGGTTGACAAGGGAGAGTGAGGTAGCAAGGATGTAGAAGAAAAGTGGCAGAGCAGCAGTAAGGACGGAACAAGCACAAGAAGCAGTGACAGAGAAGGTATATAAATGAACACGCGTTATGTGAGCTTGAGCTTGAGCTTGTGCGATGGTGCCGATGAGCTCGGTGGATCACAGCAGCGTCGCACAGAACAGCCAGGATACCGAATAGTAATCTTGCGAATCAGATTACAAATGGCATAGAATAATATGCGACAGGCCTAAATAGAGGCTGGCAGCAGAACAATCAGATTGGAGAGAAATGTATCTGTGCGACGTCGTGGAATAGTGAGGTGGGCTGGCTGTTAGCTGGAAACGTGCAAAAGTAAACAAGGGGAGACACGATCCCACGACGGAACCTCATTTCATGCGCATTTCAGGAGAAGTCGTCTCTGCACATCTCATCTCGGCGGGTACTCGTTGCTACAATCACTCTCCTCGTTCATTCTGGATTATCGTTTCTGCTATGAGCGGACCTCAGGATCGAGCTTCGCAGTGAGTTGGAGCGGCAGATCTTTGTGGGGCTCATTGTGCTCACTGTGTTTCCAGGCTCCCACAAGAACAGCAACAGATTCTTACTGAATTACAAAAAATTCTTCTGACAAGCAATCAAATGTATGTGTTTACGCCGATAAAAGTGGTACGTGGCTCTATCTAATTCGAATTTTTTAGAAATGCGAACTTGGAAGCGGCAATCAAACTAGTTCGCGAACGCGGGCCCTACGATGTCGCCGCCCGCGAAGCCGTCGACAAGGCTCGTCAGGCGTACTCATTACTTCGACAGGCGGAAGATCGACCGAAATGAGCTTGCGGCTAGGATTAGCTTCTTTCCGGAAAATGTCCCATCCGCGGCGACAATATGATTGCGTGATTCCTCGCCGACCGTGCGATGGGCTACAGCTGAGCGTTCCGTTTCGTCTCGTGAACTGCAGACTACGACGATATGAGCGCATAGTGAGGGGGTGAAGACGCGATCAAGTGGCGGCTATATTGTGAACAGTGATGTACGATTATAGTTAAGAAGATTTATTGATCCTTTTTTTTCACAAATCCTTGTAAGCCAAAACCGGCCACTTGTTGACCGGCCCCACAGTTTTAACCAACGAAATCCGCCCACCAAGCCAAGTCTTGCCAACTTCACCGAACAAGGTCTCCAATCTCGCTTCAATATCGATCTTCTTGTCTTCACGAATGGGCCATTCGTCGGAATAGACCAAGCTGATATGCGGATCATATTCATTAACTTCCCATTCCCTGGCCGTCACTTCCACATGCTCGGCGGCAAGGTCTGCGTACTTCCGTCGTGCCTCGCCCGCAAGTCGGCCTAGTTCCGGCGTCTTCGCGACCCGTAGATATATCTTCTTGAAATACGCAGGCCCGTAGGCAACATGGGTAACGTCAATCTTCAACTTTTTCTCGATCGTCGACGCCGCGTACTCTATGACCGCGACCGGATCCGCATCAAGAGGGATATCACTCGTAAGAGTGACATGCGGGGAGAAATTGGGTGCCGCACCACCGAATAAGTCGTCTGAGAGTTGGGCGATGAGTGATTCGAGTGCGTTGTAGATCGGACTTGAAGGTGGAGGCGAGAGCCAGAGTGAGAGTCCTAGAGAGTCGGCTGCTGTTAACGTCAAGGAGACTATCAATCAATGCGCGTTGATCGGCGCATCCGATTCTCTTGGGTGAGGATTGATTTACCTGGCATTGCCGCTTCGGGAATATCTCGACGTCACGGGGAAGCGTTGATATAAGTTTAATATGAGGAATAAGAGCTTTATGACGCTCTGGTGCTGCTGTTGCAGCGGCTGACAGCGGGCGGTCCGTGGGCTCGTCATCGTCATTCAGGGGCACGGATTAGATAGCATTCTGCTGAATTATTAATTATTAATTACCACATTACGCATGCAAACCCCAACACCAAAATACAGCGGTCGTTACAACATATATAATTCGTCATTACAAAATCGTTCGCAACTACAAGGCCAATCCGCCGGCCAAACCAGCAACGACAGTGGCTACCAGCCACACGGCAGCCTTCAGGCCAGCAACGTCAACGCTATTGTCGAACATGGTGGCTGCGGCATTCTTGGTCGGACTCGCGCCCTGGACCGCGGCCGTGCCGAAGCCGTTGTACGCGACGGCCGAAGACGCGGCTGACGTGGCAGTGGCCACTGATGACCCGGGGGACGACGCGGTTGAATGGATGGCGCTGGAGGTAACATTTACTCGAGTAGGATTTGTTGCTCCGCATTGCTTGTTCTGGCGACATGCCGAAACGCAGGTATTGTCCGATCCGCAGTTATTGGCACATAGCTATTGGGCGTTAGCACTTGCGGTGAGCCGGTTGGCCACACGACGTACATACAGTAACTTGCTCTTGGCAAACGAAATACGGGATGGTAAGACTGTACTCTGTCAAGTTCGGACTGTGTCCATTCGAGCACTCGCATGTATAGTACAGGTTATCGGGGTAACATAAATTCGAGGTTGCACTGTATCCCTCGTCGAGACAGATCAGAGGACATGTAGCGACCTCAGATTGGCACCATTGCAGGCGAGTATTTGGGTCTATGGTGCTGGCGTTGAACGTGGGATACGTCTGCGCGAGTGCTGTTGTTGCGAACAGGAGTGTGACGATTGATAGGAATATCTGTAGGTCATTAGACGCATCGAAGGAGTCGAATAGGGAAGAAAGGCTTACCATGCTGGGACCTGTACTGATTGAGGCACGCATGTCGTCTGTATATCTAGACACGGACACAGGACAAGATCAGGCCAGAACTACCGGGGGATGGCCCACTATACGTTGATATCATACAAGAAGCTGGCGATGGAAGTCTATAAATAAAACTGGAAATAGGAAGGGTTTAAGGGGTCACGAGCATTGCCTAAAAATAAGGTTTGTGGCCTTGATTGTGCGCTTGTGTTTTCAACATTTTGAACATTGCAAGCAACGACCTGAGATCCGTCCCAACATTGTTCTGCCATGTCTTTCAGTAACTATGGATCTGCCGCAGCAACCACAACAGAAATGAAGCGGATAGACCTGCAAACGGCCAGATATGTCCCGATCACTGAGCCTTCGTTGAGGGCCAAGAAGTTCAGATTGTACCCCACGGCGCAGGAGAAAAAATACTCCACAAGTGGATTAATGCGGCACGTCGGACATACAACGAATGTCTGCGTGTTTGAGGGAGTCCGGAAAGAAGCCGTTGAGAACCAGGACGACAATCAAAGAGGCGATAGATATAGTGAAAAAGCCGTGGCTCGAGGCGACTGCGTAGGATATTCGGGACGCGGCAATGGAAGATTCGTAAAACAATCTTTCTGCATCGCTTATACAACTGTATTGGGTGTTAGGGATCGCCGCGTAGGAACGAGCGTCAATTCATATGTCACATCGATATGGAGCGTATAGACCATCGATGGATATCAACACCAACACTGCAGACTTCATATGGCCCGCCGAGTGTCACAAGGTGTTCACTACCAATAAGCTGTTAGCATCGTATTCGTAGAGCAACTTTCGGAGTTAACCACGTTCCAGAACCAGATGCGCTATGTGGAATCTAAAGCGCAGGTGTCGGTCGTCTTCCACCGCAAACTAAGTCTTGTCTAATCCTTGTAAACGAGTTCAATCGCCTGGCAGACTCCGCGAATGCCGTGATATTGGATTGGCTGAGGCTTTCGTACGCGTCAGGCTTTGGTTCCAGCAGGTCGGCACGCAGACTAGTTTAACTAAATGGCCTCCCGAGCGAGCCGAGCCCTACACGACGACATCATTGGTCCTTTTGTGACAATGACGTGGCCGATCTGACTATGAAGTCGCTGTCTTTATTCACAAGTTGGAACGTGTCGTTTGCTTGAGCATATTCATTTGCCGTGGCACCTGTTCCCTTGAAAATGCCTATCTCCGACTGTGTCCGCACACGGCACAATTGCCTCAAAAACGGGCTCGGTGTGGCCGTCCACCTTAGATCGATGGGTACGACAGGCTCGGGTCCGCCATTCAGCAATACGAAAAGCAGCAGAAAAACGCCAGCAGTTGCGGCGCTAGAGCCATTCAGTGGCGCAGTCCCTGCGGCGCATGAGTGCAACGGGAATAGAAACTTTTGTGAAATATTTTGTTTGTTTTGCGCCTTGGGAGAGTCTCCACACCTACCAGATATATTCAAAAACGTATATTTCACACTGCAACACATGCGCGGCGTTCTGCTATGGGACCCTCATCAGGTTAGGGCTCCATGTTTTGCCAGTCGGCGGAGAATTTAAAGATCCTACGGAAAGGTCGGGGAGACATGCTGTTGGAATCTCGGGAACTCTTTGTGAATTTTGATTGCGATTGCGATTGAGTTTGTACGTTCTCAGGCTGGGGCAGGACGAAGGAAAGGACACATATACATAAGCATGTAGAAGTCCTGCCCAGTCCTTCACTAAAATACTCTTAGACGTTGAAATTGTCAGCAAGCGCGTTCAAAATTCTCATCTGACGTTGTGGTCTTAGGTCTGTGTCGATTGCTTTACTGTAAGTAGTTTCTTGTGGGCCTGTGAAGCCATAAGATCAGAGCAGATGATAGGACCCTACCGGTGCATTATTGCAATCTATGTCTCATTCTGATTAACACAATATAGACTGACCAAACTCGACATGTCATATTAAACTTCTCAGCGCAGTCACTGGACGAGCTATTTCAGCTTCGAGCTCAACAATGTAAACATTTGGCAGAGTGGCCAGTGATGTGGTCTCGTCCTGCGCCTTCGAACGCGCCTTGGCTATCACGGTGGCGACCAATTCGAGACCTGCACCTCTCATTCTGTTAATTGCACTCACCTGTTACGACGGTTATGATCCTCTGTCGCTGAACTGCGGTTGATATCTGAGTTGTCGGAATACTAGCACGCGATCGATCCATCAGCTACAGAACAATTGATAGAGATCACACCGTGAACATGCGATATTTAATCAGAATGGCATTACACCATCAAGTCCGAATTGTGTTCAATCGTAGATTATTCATGAAGTAAGCCGGAGACGATATAGGACAGGATGCCTGGCGGCTGGCCGGCTCTGATTCGCATGAGACTGTAACTGGTCGACTGGAGCAGCACTAGACTGCGATAGTACTAGTTGCTATTTCATGCAATGCATGCAGCCTCGTGGGGCACTGTCCCCGACTTACAGTAGCGCAGAATGAAGTGCCTTAGAGTTAGAGTTACGCAAAGTAAAACTCACCCGTTGCGAAATGGAAGCTCTTTGACAAACGCTGTTGTACTATTAAGGGGTTATTCAAATCTTCGGGACAAATATCAACCCGTCAGAAGCGCGTTAGCGGAGAACACTACTTTAGCCAGAGCTGCTGATTCGAAGAGCAACCGATGAATTTAACCTTGGGGGTGTCACAACGGATCTGAGACAACGTTGAACTTTGCTGTACGACAATTCACTGTACCAGAAAATAGCTCAGGAACGTGCGTCCGTTGCTAAGAGTATTCATATATCCAACGTTAACGGATCTAAATCCTTAGCATAATTCCCTGGTTGTGACCTGGGCCAGTGTGGCGGCACAATATTGTTCAGGGCCACAAGGTATAAATAATATTGGAGTAAACCAACAATTTTCTTTGGGACTAGTGCCGTGGTCCCCTGTTGCCATGATACATCTCTCTAATACGAGTAAAGGTTCGTGGCTTCATCTGTAATCTCCACAGAAATGGTGTACGCGCTGTGCATATGCAATTTCTTTCGAGGCTAAAATCACGATCACGTGCCGACGTAATTAAATCTATGGTGCCACATACAGCGCGACCAATCCAGCTTCGTCCACCGTCGTTCCTGCTCTTTCTCCGGACGAAGCGGCATAGTATAACTTGGAGTAATATGTTCTAGAATATTTTCAATGCAGGACTCGGCAGGACCTCTACGTCTTGTCCTTTCGCTCCAGCCTCCGAATTATATTGACAATGGACAAAATGTACTAACAACACATATTCTCCTGACTAGCGTATTCCCAATCTCTCGGCCGATGTCAGCCTCGAGTGCCCTAACCTGATGTGAGTACAGGACTCGCAGGGTCATGACCGTAACACTGGCTCGATGATTTTTTGTGCACTATAGCGTGCAATAGTTCGTACGCAAGGACTGCTGCGCTTCGTGCACCACGGCAGTTCCAACTATAATCTGATGAAATGTTGCAAGATAGACTGCAATACATAGTCTGGGTGCCGCGATGCTTGCTGCCTTCTGGAATATCCAGATGTGCCATCTCATTACCACCAAATGAGTGACAAAGTCCGGCACTATGTCCGGTTCCTTGCGGCACGCGGGCAGCGGGCGCGGGCCGGGCCTGCGGCGGTGTGGCCGTGCAGGTGGCATTTGTGGGTACGACCACACTCGGGTCCGGTACGAGTGCAGATCTTTTAAGCAGTAATAACTAGAATAGCTAAGTAAAAGGCCAGCCGTTGGTGCGGCGCTGCAGTAGTCAGCGAGTCGGCGGCGCCACAAGCTGCAGGCTGTTCACATGTTGCTGGGGCTGGGGCGGCGGCTGAGATTTGCGGGCGCACGATGACGCAGGCACCAAAACAGGAACGGAACGTTGTACGCGTTTAGTACGAGTTTCTCGGCACGTTTAGCCCCCCCACTCCTTACTGAACCCTAATTAGTGTGCTTTCGCAGTGTCTCCTTCTCCTGTCTCCTTCCTTCGGCTCACCGCGCTTTCGCTCTCATCTTCCCTGGCTCGCTCTCGCTCTCGCCCTCGCCCTCGTAAAACCATCGACTTTGTCCTTTTCCAGCATGACTCCGCCGTCACTCTCGCTCTCGCCCTCGTCCTCGCGCTCGTCCATCTCGTCCATCTTCTCTCAGCCAACGTCGCCTCTGCTCTCCACCATGCGGCGCTCGTCTTGGCCCTCTGCAAAGTCCCTCCGTCGTTTGCTCTCGCGACCAAACGTCACGCTCACACTCGGCGTCGGCGTCGTGCTCCTGTTCACCTTTTCTCTCACCCACTCCCATCCACCCAAGAACGTGATGGAGTCGGCCGACGCGGTCGCCCCTCGCCGCCAGCCAACCAGCTTCGGCACCGCATCCAGTGAGGCCCAAAATGTCGTCGTCGACGAAATCGCGTACTCTGGCGTTTCCGTCCAATTCCCATTGCCGGATCCCGCTGACCGCCCGTCGGACATGATCGACACATTCGCACACTTCAAAAGCAGGGGAATCTGCAAGATCTCGGCCCTCGAAATCCATCGCCCGTTCGAACCGCTCTGCCAGACAAAGGACTCGGTCTTGCACGCCATGTCTGGCGGCGGCCGCATCGGTTTCGACGCGCCATACATGCCTCGCGGTTGCGACATGCGCTGGTACGATCGCTCCGAGATCTGCGAGATCGTGTCCCGCTTCGACAAGATCTTGTTCATCGGCGATAGCATGATGCGCCACATCGTCGGCGCCTTCCACGTCCTCTTGCGCGAAGATCTCGGCTACGGTGCCGTCACGGCCTGGAACTTCCGCCAAGACGAGCTCGACGTTTGCTTCTGCCAAGGCCAGTTCGACACCCTCAAGTGCGGCGTGCAAGGCATATTCAACTCCGACGACGTCGCCAAGTTCGATCCCGACTCTCTCAAGTGCGACCCGCACAAAATGAACGTCCAGAACCATGTCATCTCTGCCTACCCGCCCACCGCGGCCGAGTTGGGCAATCTCGGCGACGTGTTTGCTCGCGCCTCGACCGACAGCCCGATCGCGCTCATCTACGGTCACGGCCATGACAACGATCTCGACATCCAGGCCACGAGCGGCTGGCTGACGTCTATCCAGCGAACCATCTCGGAGCGCATGTCAAAACGTGCTCGTCGTGCCCAGCTCTTTGTCACCCCCGGCTCGTCCGGACCGAGCATGTACGACCTCGACGTCCTCAAGCACGGACACAAGGCCCTAAGTCTCTTCGAGACCGGCATGGCCGACGTCTGTCGCGCCAAGGACATTGACGTGCTCGGCACTTACAACGCAACCATGCAGACCACCATCCACGACGGCAAGCACTCGGACATCCGCGGGAACTTGCTCAAGATCATGATGGTCCTCAATTGGCTCGACAAAGTCGACCCTGTCGACGGCCGTGCCATATCAGGCGCCGCTGAACCCGTCCCGCCACCGCCGCCCATCAATGTCGTACAGAGTCCCAAGGCCAATCCCATTCCTGAATCGAAGCCAGTCCCCGATACGTTAAGGACACTCCCCAAAGCTCCTCCCGCGAAGGAGCCCGAGTTGCCGGACCACGCCGCCGCCGCCGCAGACGCATCCAAGACCAAATTGGATGAAGCTGGTCCTGGTCAAAACCCAGACCCTCCTGCGGCACCGCAGGCGAAACGAGAAAACGCCCAATCAGTCGACAAAAAGTCACTGTCCAGAGTCCTCCCCCACGAAGACGAGAATATGGCGAACGCGCCAGGTCCTGATAAAGCACCGAACCCACGTGGCCTACCGCGACGGAAGAAACACGAAGCCACGTGATATGTTTTTGTATAGTATTTACGGCCGGATGGAGTTTTTTTTGAGCTCACTATTGTTATTGTTTATTGTTGTTCTTGTTAAAAAATGGGTATCGTTTGGGTGTTTCTATTTAGGCGTTCGTCTGCTTATCGTTCAGCCGCGCTAATGTATTTTTACCGTTACAGATGGTCCGTGCTGCATCATTATTAATGACTTGTGTGCTTTTGCATGCAGTATGCAGATACCCCGTAGCTTATACCGACCGCAGCATTGGCCGCCGTGATATATGGTTTTGTATCAAATTCTATTACATAGAGATCTGTATCCCCGCGCCAATGCTCATTTGCCGCCATACACCAATGACAAAAAAAAACTATATAACCAAAGACCCAACACCTCTTAAAACACAATATTCACTCCTCAATCACAGCAAACTCGGCAACAGTAGCACCGACGTCGCCGTACCGCAACCCGGTATCGTACGACCCTTGCACGACTAGCATTATCCACCGCGTGCGCACGGCTTCGGGCAGGGCCACGGTCGTGACGTTGCCGACAGACAACTTGACCTCGAGCGCCGTCGCGGCGTTGTATTCGGCGGATATCGACACGTTTTGCCGCACGATCGGCCACGCAAAGTCCACGCTGCCGAACGTGGCATCGTCGGCGCCGACGGCTGCGTAGTACCCGACGGAAAATGACAGCGGAGGCGTGCGCCCCCAGTTCAGGCTCACGCCAGAAACAGTCGTGGCGTTGCCCAAATCGACCAGCAGCGCGGATGGGTCGCGCGTAGATGGCTGCCAGGACGTCGAGTTCGACCCGTCCACGGCCGAGATCGGGAAATGTCCGCTCGCCCATGTCGTGTTCGAGATTGCGGGCTGGCATTGCGCGACGTTTCCTGCCACTAACGTCCCATTGAGATCAGCCCGGCGGGTGGGCACAACCAGCCGACCACCTTCGTACAGCGTGTAATCCCCCTTTCCGTCGCCGGCACCAATGCGGACCGTGACTGGCATGCCGCCCTCTTCTCCACTGGAGCCTTGCGGGACGTCTTCGTGGTCGTCGTCGTCGTCGTCGTGCCGCCGCTTGTCGTGGTGCGACGAAAGGTACTCCACCAGATCCGAATCCCCAGTCCGCGATCTCGACGACGCTTTGGTCCGACGGTGTACAATCGTCTCGTCAAGCTTAATCGTCACGTCGAAAACGCTGTCCCGCCATTTCATCCCATTAACCGTGTACCCGCGCTCAATCTGCGGCGGCAGCGAAGGATCCAGGTAAAACACGTCCTCGCGCGGCCGGAACCCCGTGAATCCGTGCGTCAGAACTTGCAGAAATCCGCCGTGGCCCGTCAAGAACGGGAACGCCGGCCTCGTGCCGCCGTTCGTCGTCGCGTTGTCGTCCATTTGCTCCGAAAACTGGTAAAACGGCGCACGCAGATACGGCTGCGACGCGTACAGGAGGTATGTGTACGAGGCGCAGCCGACAGGACTCAGCGCCGCAGAGCTGATCGCGAAAATCGCCCACGTCTAAAGTGTTTCTGTTAGAACGATTATTTCCAATAATAATCACCGCGTACCATAGCTGGACCATCTGCACTCTGAGCCATGGCGTAAAAATCCAGATTGTTCAAACTCTGCTGCCACGAACTGTGATATTCGAGTGGATAGTCAAGCAGAACCACGTCCGCCTGCTTGATCTCCACAGATCCGTTCATATTCGAGAATTCCAACACCAGATTCACGTCCGAGTTAACCGGAATGTAAATATTCTCCTCAATATCTGCCCACTTTGGATTTGCGTCCTGTCCAACAATCTCCGCCGCTCGTTGCGCCCATCCCATAAGCTTGGAGATGCCTGCGTTCGTGAACGCGCCGTTGTCGACAAAATTCGCATACTCGTCAGGGTCGGTCATATTGTACGTGTAATAGTACGGTCCCGTCGACGCGTTCTTGACGGCATACGACGAAAACATCTCCGCGGCGTCACGAATGATCGGCCATCCTTTCGCCTCCAACCAGTCCGTATCATTCGACAATAGAAATTGATTCCAATGAGCTTGGGCAATATCGACGTTGATATGATACTCGTAGTCAACGCAAGGACCGGTGCCAGTGCAGTTGCCGAACCGACCAGATGTCCACGAGTATATGGCACCACTGAGGTTATATGACTGCGCGTTCTCAATTGACTGGTTATGAATCCGTTGCCGGAAGTTGTTGACATTCGCCGCATACCTGGGATAAAGAACAGACATCGCCGGATACATCCACGTGTCGGCGTCCCAGAACTTATATTGATTAGCAAATCTCATGTTGCCCTTTCCGCAATTTTTCAATTCTTACCACCATGCCTCCATAGGAGTCCGAACTGAGTCCAGAAACTGCGATCGAATTGTCACCTCGACCAGACGGCTCGTCACCCGACCGCAGAGCACTCAGCAAGTGGAAGAGCGACGCTCGGATAGAAATCTGAAGCTCCTTGTCCCCAGGAAAGACAATGTCACCAGATTCCCAAAGCTTATGCCACGCAAGCTTGTGATCCGCCTTTGCCAGCCTATATCCAATTGCCGCACCAATACGCGCCGTGTATGCAGCTACGCGCTTCGGGTTCTTATACGCATCCGACGACGCGATACCGACGAACTTGTAGGCCGACCACGGCTTGCCAGCTTCGAGTGAAACCTCAAATTCTTGCGATATCGTTGCCGGGCTCTTATTCGCAATAGGAGACTTTTGCCGACTGCTTATGTTGACAACAGCCGCATCCGAAAATTCAAGGTGTGAGTATTCATAAGCCTGAACACTGGTCAAACCGTAAGGACGAACGCCAGTCCACATGCCGGTAGCGTCATGCGACGAGTAGTTCTTCTCCAAAAATATTGTCCGGAACGAACCGGCGCCGTCGAGAATGTCGGAAAGCTTGATATTGGTATCTTCGGCGGACTCTACTTCGAGCTTAACCATTGCCAGTGTCGGAATCACTCTGTGGGCCAAGACCTCGTACGCGAGGGAAATCGCCTGCGACGGATTTCCATTCGGATGCCATTCTAGTTTGGTCCTGACGATACCGTCCTTCAGGGAAAGCGACTGCGTGTAGTTTTGCACATGCCCTTCAGGAGAGTTGACGTTGAACGTATCTCCGTGAGCAGTGACTAACAGCGTAGACCATACCGGCACGGTCGAAATAACACTCTCGCCGCCACCTGTCAATAGCTCCGGGAAATTAGTGGCTGTCGTATTTGGCTGCAAGTCCCAAAAGCCAGCGATGTACGCTCCCGTGAACCGAGGCGAAAACAGGGGCCAACCATTCGTCGGCTCGGCGCCATTGACACCATCGCCGTCCTCGCTCTCAATAGTGTCCTGGGCGTAGCCGCTACCTTCCAACGGCAGACGGGCACCAATGTATCCGTTAGAAACATATGGCTGAAGTTGGAACCTGTTCGTAGTGAGCACACGGTTCGTCAACGTCCAGGTGCGATCATTGTACTCGACACCTTCAAGGATCGGATCGTCCGTGACGGCCTCTCTAGACAGCTGCTGCCTTAACTTCAGTGAAACACTGGCGAGCGCGAGTTGCGATAGAACAACACAGCCAGAAAGTAAAACGTTTAATCTCATCCTGGCGACCGTATCCCAAGGAACAAGTGAAACAGGGCCCGTTGAAGATAAACTCAGGCACGTGTAGATCGAGCTTAACTTTCAACGCCGACCAAATAGTTAAGAGGAATCTTGACAACTCGCCGCCAGACCGAGATATTCCCAGATCTATATACCTTTCATGCGGCGAGAAGATTTATTTAAACTACTGGCAAGCAAGGCGTCCGCGGAAGATATGACTCGGCTGAAATACATCCTCTATGCCCGAGTTGGGAATCGGGCTAGCAACCTACGAGATGCCGTTCTTACTTAACAGTGCAGGCAGTGCGCACTTGCGTCATCAAGTCTCTTAACACTTCACACTTATGCCAATCGGCCAGTCAACAGTCAGCGGTGATCGGCGAATTGTCGATGACATGACGAATTCAGGCTAAAGCGTCAAAAATTGTGTGAAGGCCAATTAGCATATTGTGACTGACATGAAAGCTTGAGAGCAGTATTCTATGATATCATACAAAGCTGCAATCAAACGGGGTATTCTGAAAATCACCTATGGATCCGTCAACAACGGATGTAGCAGCGGAGTCAAAGGTGGCAATATACGTTGAATGAACGCGAAGTGCAATCATGTATTCTGTAAACTTATATTAGACGACATCAGATACCGCTGAAGGTGATTCAATCACATCTCTGTCCCGGTCCCTATGTTGTATCTAAGAAAACAGGAATGTCTCTGTATTCTCCTCGACCATAAACCTCGCAGAATTGTATGAACGAATACATCAGCTTATTCGAGGCAAGCCCTTACAAGTCGACGCATCAGTAGACTGCGAAACGTCTAAGGAGAGCAATCCACCGGTAAACTACTTGTAGAGCAGTTTGACACTATACAATGTCTCCAATCAAACAGATGCAGGTGCAGTTCGTATAGTAAAGGTACTCAATTCTATGTGGTAGTTGATATTATATCTTAATCGAGAGGCGCGTGAATGCGCGGTAGAGTGATAATGCTGACTGTGGTAACTGTGGGGTGGCAAGAACACCGGCTCTGCTGGAAACTACGATCTAGCGCTGACAGTTCAAACAGCAAAAAAATATATTAGTAGAACGATAGGAGTTTCAACAAAATCATTAGAAGCATTAGTTACAGTTTGCAATAAAAAGTGTAACCTAGCTTGTTGCTACTAGTAAGCGAGTTTGGCTCGCGATGGAGTCCCGAGAATCGTGAGCCGCGAGAACGTTAACGTCGAGTCGGCTAACCCATCTTCTTCGTACTTCGAATTATCACCCTGCACGCATCACCTACTCCAACAGCGCATCCATCACATCACATTCTTACGTGTCGCAACCTTATAGGCAGACTTGTAATATATTGTTGTAATGGCCACGCTCACTTCCGCCACTTCGCTGTTGGCACTGCTGGATGAGCCAGATCAAAGCTTGCAGGTGTATGCGCTCGAAAACCTCAATCAGCTCGCCGACGAGTTTTGGGCAGAGATTGCAGATTATGTAACCAAAATGTACGCGTAATCAGACTGGCGACTATTCAAATCTATTGGATCCGAATGCTAACGTGATGATTAGTGAAGAGCTTTACGAGGATGACAAGTTTCCGCAGTCCAAGCTGGCCGCGCTGGTGGCTTCAAAGGTGTGTATCGATCTGAAAGAATACTTGCTAGATCGACGGCCGAATTAACATCCACTTTGCACAAGGTCTACTATAACTTGGCAGAATTCGATCAGTCCATGCAATTTGCGTTAGCGGCGGGCGATCTCTTTGATTTGTCACTAAAGACAGAATATGTGGAGACAATCGTGTGTATGTGTTCCTGTCCTATTGCAGATGAGGATTAGTTTTATAAATCTAACGGGCGATAGCGAAATGCATCGATTCGTATATTCGAAGTTCTCAGGAGGCATTCGATGCTCCGCTCAAGGATCAGGCCGAAGTCGCACCCGATCCTAATCTCGTCGACGTTGTCGAACGGATGTTCAGTCGATGCATCGAAGAAGAAGAACACAAACATGTACGTGAATATGGCTTGCTTCATGCGCGAGAAATTAACATTGATTAATAAGGCAATCGGAGTGGCATTGGAAGCTCGACGTTTGGACACGATTGAGGCGTGCATCAATCACGTATTCCAAGGAGGTTTGACGAACGGCAAAATTAAAAGTGCGGACAAGCGGTTGTTATCGGACGGCGTCAATGGTGTCGATGATCAAGCAAAAAAATCAGAGGCTGCAGGAGCTGAATTGATTAATTATGTCTTTGAAGCGTCAATGGCTCTGGTTACAAATAAGCGATGGCGTGATGAAGTATGCTACTCAGCGCTTCTTTACAATATATTCACTCTGACTAATACGTGAATAGGTTCTTCACAGAATGGTTGAGCTCGTCGAAAGACTTCACAACCCAGATTATTTCACAGTCGCCAAGATCCTCGTGCACTTGAATGCCGCTGATAAGGCCGGACAGCATATTTTGGACCTATTGACTGAAAATACGGAAACGTCGCTTCTTATCGCGTATCAGATTGCTTTCGATTTAGTCTCTTCGACCTCTCAGGAATTTCTCGCTAAGGTCGTCCAGATGGTTGAAGGATCGTCCACCCCAGGAACCTCGCAAGCCCTCAAAATCCTCAGCGGCGTCCCGACGCTAGATGTCGAGCTTACTTTTCTCTACGATAACAACAAAACTGATCTTCTGATTCTTAACAAGACCAAAGAAACCCTTGAAGCGAGAAATTCAATTTTCCACAATGCCGTCACGTTTGAGAACGCTTTTCTCCACGCCGGTACCACAGCTGATGGATTTTTCAGAGATAACCTTGAGTGGCTATCAAGGGCTATGAACTGGAGTAAATTCTCGGCTACTGCTGCTCTTGGTGTTATTCACAAGGGCAACCTATCGCAGGGAATGAATCTGTTACGACCATATCTCCCAGGCGATTCGGCATCTCAAGCTGGTGGCTCGAAGTACTCTCAAGGTGGTAGCTTGTACGCTCTTGGCCTAGTTTTTGCCGGTCACGGTAAAGATGTACTAGATTTCCTTCGTAAGTACATTCGGGAAGGGAGCAACAGTGGAGGTCAGGAGGGTGAAGTCGTTCAGCATGGTGCTGCTCTTGGTGTTGGTGTAGCTGGTATGGCTACTTGCGACGACGATATGTATGAGGAGCTTAAGAATGTTCTATTTTCCGACTCGGCTGTCGCTGGTGAGGCTGCTGGTCTTGCGATGGGCTTGGTCATGTTGGGATCAGGAAGCGAGAAGGCGCTTGAGGAAATGCTTCAGTATGCACATGAGACTCAGCACGAGAAGATTATTCGGGGATTGGCAGTTGGTATCGCACTACTCATGTACGGCAAGGAAGAGGCAGCTGATGCGTTGATTGATCAGCTCCTTGACGAGCAAGATCCTATCCTCCGGTACGGCGGCATTTTCACCGTTGCTCTTGCTTACTGTGGCACGGGAAATAATACAGCGATCAAGCGATTACTGCACGTTGCTGTTTCAGATGTCAACGATGATGTCCGAAGAGCGTCGGTTATGTCTCTTGGCTTCATTCTTTTCCGCAACCCCACTGCAGTCCCAAGGATGGTCGAACTACTTTCAGAAAGTTACAATCCCCACGTTCGGTACGGCGCCGCCTTGGCACTAGGTATTTCATGTGCTGGTACCGGTCTGTCTGAGGCTATTGATCTTCTTGAGCCTATGCTCAAGGATCCCACTGACTTTGTCCGTCAGGGTGCCTTGATCTCACTCGCCATGATCTACATTCAGCAGAACGAGAAAACCGCGCCCAAGGTTACGTCAGTCCGAAAGACCTTCGCTAAGATCATCTCCGAGAAGCACGAGGATGCGATGGCCAAGTTTGGTGCAGCCTTGGCACAAGGTATCATCGATGCTGGCGGTCGAAATGTTACCATTAGCCTGGAGAACAGACAAACCGGGACGCTTAACATGAAGGCTATTGTTGGTATTGCGGTTTTTTTGCAGTTTTGGTACTGGTTCCCGTTGACGTGTTTCCTTTCGTTGAGTTTCACACCGACAGCGATCATTGGGGTTCGGTCAGATCTCAAGATTCCGGAATTTTCGTTCTTCTGCAATGCCAAGTCGTCGAAGTTCGACTATCCGCCAAAGACTGAAGAGCAGACTAGCAAGGCGCCAGAAAAGGTTGCGACTGCGGTTTTGTCTACTACGGCTCGGGCAAAAGCGCGGGCTAAGAAGTCGGAGAAGGAGAAGGCCGAGGCGGAGATGGAGATGGAGGTGGACGAGAAAGAGCCCACTGCGACGGAACCCCAAGAAGAGCCCTCCAAAGTGGAAGTCGACGGTGTAGAGAAGGAGCAGGAAGACGAGGTTGAGGAAGACGAGGAAGAGGAATACGATGAGGAGATTGCAGAAGATGAGATTGAAGACAAGCAAGATATCAAGGGGTATAAGGTTCAGAATATGTCCCGGGTTTTACCTGCTCAGCTCAAGTACATCTCATTTTCTAGAGATGAACGATTCACCCCGGTGAAAAAGTTCCGATCGTCTGGTGGAATTCTTGTGGTGCGAGATAGCATCGGCCTCCGTGTCAAGACTCCGTTCATCAAGACTGTCCGGGAACGAAATTTGCCGCCAGAGGAACAAGATGAAGAAGATGAGGCCCTAGTTCCGGAACCTTTCGATTACGAGACCGATACCGAGTTATAAGCTGGCTAATGTTCATAGAGGAAGTGGTCAAATTGTTTGTGTATATTTCTGGTGTGATATGAGTTAATCTCCTGTCTAATATACTAAAGTATTTTGAGATGTGTATTACGTATTTGTGGTTTGTTATATAGCGTCTTTGTGATTTGACATCAAAATATATATGCAGATATAAATTCTATTGATGGCTATGCATGCAATACGGATCAAGGGAAATATACAACGCAAGCGTTGTTTATTTACAGAGCTTCTAGGTCACCAAGCACTCTATCTAGCAGCTTTATTCCAAAGGCCTGTGATCCTGGCCCTTCTACGACCAGATTCACTCTGTTACCTTTCGTATTATCAAGCCAGCCCTCATCATCCCTCGCAGGTCGAGGTTCTTGTGGATGCCGCTTCGCAATCCCACGACGATCAAGAACACACATTCCCCAGCTCCACTGTCCAATGGTCTCCATCCTGATATCCATATTCTCTGCAATATTAAACGACGCCGACCTCTCCTCGTCGCTCACAATTGCAAAATACATCGTGAGCGGATCATGCATTTCAATGTACGCGCCATCGACTCCATCTGCCTGGTCAGCCGCACACTGGCGTGAACCGCCTTCGAATGCATTCAAATCCTCCATTTTCCCAAAAGCTGCACCGAGCCACACTGTCATCCATGTGGCAAGCGGGGACTCCCCTGGATGAGGAATTGTAATGCTTGTTTTATCTAGCCAGCCCGCGCAGCGTTTGATAAACCATTGTTTGCGGAGTCGGTGTCGGGAAGTTACGTCTAGTGGGAATAAGTAGAACTTCACTGGATTGTATTCGCTGTCGTCTCCGACTCCACGGAAGGACGTTGCTACCGCGATTGACGAGGGTGGTAAAGTGCTGCTCGGGGTTCGAGAGGTGGTAGCAAGGACAATGGCCGCAGCGTCGACGTCGGCGTAAAAATTGAATTCGGCCAACGGCGTCATGTTGCCTGGAATGTCTATGTTCCCACCCATACAGACTACTTCCTTCACACGGCTGAAGGTGGGGGGATCTTCTAGCGCGGCTCGAGCGATATTTGACAACGGGGCGATCGCAACGATAGTGACGGTATCTTCCGGCTCTTCTCGCAGAATTCGCAGGATCTCGCGCCACGATTGTCGTGGTGTTGGGATGTAACCTTTGGCATCCCGTATAACCTGCTCTCGCGTAATCACTTGATCTGCTGAAAGTGTCTTGGGATCATAGAACGGTAGAATGCAGGTCTCGCTGGGTGAGAACTGTGGTGCCGATTCATGGACCCCGCCTAATCCATCAATGCCGTGAAAGAACTCCGCGCCAACTGTTCGCCTTGAAGACACAGGAATAGTGGACCCCAAGGCAACAACTGGCCATGTTGAGTCATCGCCTGGTGAATTATGCAGGTGATACGGAAGGAGCGGCAGATTGTGTTGACTGCGATATTGGCGCTCTGATTCCAGCACTTGAAACGTCGCCACAACATTGCGTACGGAGGTCGTGACACCGACGTTGCCAAAGCATAGGGATATTAGAGCTACTGAACATGTTGGGGTATTGAGTGCCAGGAGAAGCGCGAGTACGTCATCGACCTTGGAGAGGCGGTCAGTATACTGGCCCTATTCTCAGGTTGGTCGATCCAACCGCACGTAAAGCGATTAGACACAGAAAGAGCTTAACTGAAGAACTACATACACCAGGATCACAATCAACAATCAGTTTCCGCTGAGCCATCAGCAATTTTCGATAGTCCACGTATCTGTGAGCATAAAAGTAGACTTGAAGTGTTGGAGGTTGGGAATAGTGTGAGTTCCTGGAAACAGTCGCCACTACCCACGGGGCCTCGACTCGTGCGGCTGATTGGACTCTATGTCTAAAATTAAGGGCATGTTGACTATTTGTTCTCGTTCTTTTTCCGTTTTCGAGCTCCCGCTGACCTGGTCAGTATTATCCATATGGCATAGAATATCGCAGTCTAATAGATGACTTCTTTGGCTCTGCTTGTGTCCGTCCTGGTGTTGTCATCCATGCTCATATTTATAGCTATGTTATAATCAAACGATTCAAATGCGAAACAATGATTGGTTCTTATCTCAAATCAATTCCACGCCAGACTGATGAATACTTGCGCAGTCTACCGAAAATATCCAATTGTATCGGTTCGGTCGTTGCGAGCACTCTTTACAGTTTACTTGCCGCTTTAGTTTTTACTGTTTATTCATCAGCCGCAAACGTGGCGGCGCGTTTCGAACCCTTCTTTTTTGTTCACCTCCTCTCGATTAGTCCTGCCTTATTCTTAGAACAGAAAGTACGATTGGAAAGCCACGCCAATATTGAATCGGTGACAAACTAGCACAGCCAATTGCCTGGGCACCCCGAGACATCGTCTATGGGGAGAACACAACTTCAGCACGGGGACCAGAAAGCGGACAGAAAAGTGTCAGTATATTAATATTATGGCAAGTTTGTTTTGTAGAGGCACCGAACATTATTTGTAACGACCAACGCAAACAAGGAATGGGCATTTCATGATTGTCAGTTTGTCACTGGGAGAAAGTGACTGGATCCTGGTCTGCACCGCCGCAGGAAGCCACACTGATTAGTAAGCACGGCCACAACGCCAACCAGGGCCGGACTGTCACGAGAACTGCAGTGTGCGGTCGACAAGATTCGTCTGGAGCCTTCGATGTGCAGCAGAGGCGAGCACGCCATTTTCAACGCCACGTCAGGCGCAGCCCATGGCCTAGTGTGGCACAGCGCGCGGCTGGTCAGCCAATGACGCGGGGCAATCAAAGCACCGCCACTTCATACTCACAAGCACGCCATCCGCACTAAACCTCAAGAGGCAAGGCGGAAGACATTCACCATCGAACGCGTGGATCTCGCAACCCACTGGAGCTTCCGGCTTCTTAACATACGAGTCACAGGCTCGAGGAAAAATTTTGTGTGCAAGCAACTTAGCCTATATATCCTCTCGCTCCACCTCCAAGCTGTCCTTTTTCTTCTGTCATAGCTCTGTTCGCTACTCATCTCATACATCACTTTATTCACAATGTCTGCTCCAGAAGCTCCTCGTCTCCGTCTCGGATCCAAGGGTATACATCCCTTACTTTTGCTTGGACTATTGTTGATCTCAATTGTCCTGATCCTCTAGTTTGAACTTCCGGCTAACCAACAATCCACAGCCCCTAACTTCAAGGCCACCACCACCAAAGGTGAGATCGACTTCCACGAGTACATCGGTGACGGCTGGGTCATCCTTTTCTCCCACCCTGATGACTTCACCCCGGTCTGCACAACTGAGCTCGGTGCTTTCGCTAAGCTCGAGGGTGAGTTCACCAAGCGCAGCGTTAAGTTGATCGGTCTGTCGGCCAACTCCCTCCAGTCCCATGAGGAGTGGATCAAGGATATCGACGAGGTCGCCGGTTCCAGCCTTTCGTTCCCTATCATCGCTGATGCCGACCGTCAAATCTCTTATCTCTATGACATGCTGGACTACCAGGATGTCACCAACCGTGACGGCAAGGGGCTCCCTCTGACTATCCGATCAGTCTTTATTATCGACCCGAAGAAGACTATCCGTCTCATCCTCACCTACCCTGCTTCCACTGGCCGCAACACACAGGAGGTCCTGCGCGTTGTCGACTCACTCCAGGCCACCGACAAATACAAGGTCGCCACCCCTATCAACTGGGTTCCTGGTGATGATGTGGTTGTCGCTGCTTCTGTCTCCAATGCGGATGCCGACAAGCTCTTCCCTGGATACAGAGCTGTCAAGCCTTACCTCCGTCTCACTACTCTCCCTGCTGAGAAGGTCCTTCCACAGTAAATATATTTGACGTCTAGGATTTTAAAATACATGGGAGTTTGTTTGGTGGCGGATGGACAAAAATTATTCGAATCTAAGATTGGGCTTCATTTTTGTTAATTATATGGAATCTGCGGGTTCTTGTATGTATATATAGTGTCATGTGTATGACTATTTGTTACGAAAAAAGATTAATTTTATGTCTTACCGTGCGAAAATTGAGGTTCACGTGTAGAAATTCATATTGAATCATTGAATACCTCATAGAACTAAGAAGGTGTGATCACGATTGTCCCTGGAGTTTTACTTTTGAGCACATACAGTTCACTTCATAACGGAGTTTTGTAATTGGTTTCTCACGTAATCTTTCGGTGTCGATAATGCATAAATTCATTCCATCGCTAAAGCCCACATATCGACGACGTCAGCATGCGTCGCATATTGCCTGTTGTATTCATACTGCAATACTGCAAATTACTTTGTCCCTGTGTGTCGCATGTCAGAGCTTATCTGTGCGGCTCAGTTCGGATAAATGTGACGCAGCCTGCCTCACCCAACCTCTACAAGGGCTTACTAATTCTGCATGGCTCTGAAATAAATTATCCCAATTCTCCGAAACGAAGCACCAGGGAAATGGAAATAACGAATCCGGAGGTACGGTCCCGTTATCGGCGTTTTCATTGTAGCATTTTGTGACTGGCGATGGGTTTTTTACGTGATCATTATATGGACCGGTGTCATGCTTGTCCTTGTGTTCTGACGTTCGCGCCGGTGATACTAACACGCAAAGCTCGTGGGATTCGCAAAGAAAGAGGTAATGAAATGATACGTTCACTTGCCGAACAACAAAACGAAAACCGTACGCTCAGCCAAGCGCTGACATTTAGTATTAAGCTTCCGTTTGAACTTATCATCTTTGAGCCCATGGTTCTTGCTGTCAACCTGGGAATCCTCTATCTGAGTTTCGAAGCATTCCAGCTGGTGTATCAATATATGCATGGCTTCAAAACACAGTATCTCGGTCTGACGTCTATTGGACTGATGATTGGCCAAGTTCTTGCTGGGGCATCTGAGCCGTTGTGCATAAAGCCCTGAATTTCGGCTGCTGCAAGCGCTTGTAGTCATAGAGGTAGCATGTGCACTGACATTCTATAGGATTGTGGGATCAGTCTTATATCCGGTTGGGTTATTTTGCTTCACATTTACAACAATGAGTTCATTGCATTGGATTGTTCTCATCCAATGAGCCCTATTCAGCCTCTGCTTTGGCAGCTAATACATTTTGCCGATGCGTCTTTGGTTCCATACTTCCGCTCTTTGCAGTACAGACTATGTATCGATTATGCCTACCTTTTTATTTACTTGAAGTTAAGTCACTATGTATGATAGGTTGCCATGTTTAACACTGATCTGTATTCCTTGTCCGTAAGTAATCAATGCAGTTATTTCGTCCCGCTGTGGTCTGCGAAAGATATTAACAACCCGTTATTTACATTTTTATTTTACAAGTACGGGGAAAGGTTACGAGAGAAGAGTAGATTTACTTGGAGGGGTTAACTAATTTGCCGGCAATTGCTGTTCAGTATCGATATTTGCACTCTCTGTATGGCGATATAGAGCTTGATGTGCATTTTATTACTGAGAGTCTAAAATAAATAGCTGCTGATATTAATACTTCATGATCACTACATAATGTTTCGACGGACAGAAGCAGGTCTCGCGTTGTTTGTTCGTGCACTCGAGCCGCTGACTACGCGGCTGTGGACAGTCAAAGTGAACGCCTGGCACTTGTAGCTAGAGGCTCCTTTCATGACATTTCGAAAGACCTAGAGCCTCAACATAGACCAGCTTCTGTCTACAAATTGCAAAGTCACCTAGCCAATATTATGAATGGCTTATCAATTATAAGATGATGCTAACCGCAAGTCGCCTCGCTATGCAATCGATGTCAACTGCAGACATTGCGAGCATTGGGCGGATCTTTATCTTATCTGCACCCTTTGATTTGTATCCGTATCGATCGGGAATTCGGCCAAATCAAAATGCGCAGTATTTTGCATTCAAATATCACGTGACAAATGCAGAAGTTCTCTGTTTCAATAGTAAAAGTGCCCTCACACAATCAAGTACATATCGCCAGCTTCTCACTTTTTCAGTTGCCAAAAATAGTAAGATATTGATTTTTAAATGTTAATCTATCGAGTGATGTATTTTTTAAGAGGATTTCGTCGGTGGCGTGTTGTTTGATTGTACATGACGCGACTCGATACTCGATCTGTAAATTTGAGTCAGATAGCTATTATTGATGATTAAAGATATTGTGTTGCAATATATTTCATTAAGTTAACCTTTTATTGCAATTTGATGTACCATTGCAATTTATTGGACATATCGCATATGATTCCATTAAGCTTTGCAATTTACTCTATTCTACAATAACGTTGACTCCGTCATCCCATAATCTAGTCAAATCACGTAAATCAGTCACTTCAATCACTCGGCCTCCATGCGTCAAGCAAACGTCGCCCCCAGGATTACTAACACCATCATCTCCCGATCTCTTCAGATACACAGCGCCCCAGCCCCGTAATTTCAATGCGTTCGATGAGTCGACAAGGGGTAACACATCCTTCTCTACGTCGTCTCCCACATGCCAATACCGAACACTTTTGGCCACAGCAAGAGGTTCGCCCTCTGGCGCCACAGGCTCAGTGACGGCGGAACTACCAAGCACATTCTCGACGGCAGCCTCGAATATCCTGGCATCTGGCTTCTCCGCGCCGACCTCACAAGACAAAACAACGTCCCGATCACGCTTAACCCACCCATGCCCGCTCCTACCATCTTTATCGCCAACAGTGCGCTGAGCGGTCGTCAAGTCGTCTTCAGACGCAAGGACACCCAACTCGCGCAATTCGACACGACATCGCGAGTCCGAGTTCGACAGAATACCGATCCTCATGACGCTATGTATCGAGTCCAGAAACTCAGTGATATCCGGCATCAACATGTATGCCTGTCCGGAATTAAAATGCTCGTATAAATCATTCACAAAGACCTCCCTCGCAAGACTAGATACCTGCACTGCAGAAATCTCTGTGAACGCGTCTGCGGCCGCAATAGTGAATGTTGCCTTTATAAGTTCCGTCCACCATTCTTTTTCGCCGCCAAAGTAGTTCGGGTGGGACTGCAAGCGTGCTTTGTAGGCCTGGCGGAAAGAAGTGGAGATCCCTGCTGGTGGGAGGGCCCTATGCGTCGGGAAATGCTGCGAGTATATTTGTGAGTATTGATCTGGTACGGATGGACGTGGGGTGTAGACCGTGCCGAATGCGTCGAGAGTTAGGAGTCGGGGTGGGGGGAGGACTAGCTTTACCTGTGGTCGCATTGTTGTACGGAGTGGATAGATTGTGCATTCGTTGACAGGAAGCGGCTATCTTCAACGGCCGACAAAATCCTTGTGTGGCCGACCGCAAAAATCAATTTTGACACGAAGTAACATGAGGCGTGCCAGAGTAAATTCATGTATAACGCGGGTAACTATCATAATCCAATACAAACGAAATCTCATTCGGATATTACTCAATACGTTACCAAATTACAGTTTTCAAATAAATATCCGTTCTACCTTCAATATGTTGCTAAATTACAATTATCAAATGTCAAATCCGTGCGCCGCGCTCTACTATCTAGCCATCCAAAAGTACCCAGATTTACAAATACAATGAGTCCCACGCTTCTGGCCATCGCTAGGTATATTTCTATTCAGCCAAGTAAAACTTCCCAACCCCATTCTCTCATTACGCTACTCCAATGCGTAAATCCGACTTTACACTTCCATTCACCATTCAAGGCCTTCTTCCGCCGCCACACTTCTTCCACGACATCGAAGGCGCGATCGACATTACCCATGTGCAGCAACCGTGACAATTCAACCCACCGTTGCCGCGCGATCTCACGCATAGGCTCCATGTCAACTTCGCATGCTGCTGACAGGAGAGGGAATATATGTACGACGCAAGTTCGCGAGCTTGTCGGCACGGAAAGGAGTAATTCGAGAAGCTTCCCAGCTATCCGCGTCGTGGCCTTTTCCTGCATCGCAATCACATCCCCGTTAGATGGAGTACTTGCAGCAGAACCTGGTTGACTGTCCGTGCAATAGCCTTCAAGAGATGGCACACATTGATACAAATAAAGCAGAGTCGCGTACTTATACGCATGTGCAGTTGCAATGCACGATGAGCTGTCGAATGCAGGATCATCGCAGGCAATATATGGCGCCTTGGATGACGGCATCCACATCTCCAATTCTTTCTTCAGCGCCAGAGCCCCGGCAACGTAGATATCGTCGCGGCCAGACAACCTCACGTGTCGAACCAGCGATGCAACTTTACCCATAATTGGGAATAGGCTTTGTGCGCAGCCCATCAGGGGGTCTACAACCTCGTCGTACCCGTCAGGCGCAAAAATGTCATGCTCGTCTTGCATTTCCACCGGACCTCCAGTCTCATTTTCATCGTCTGATGTAAGCTTAGCGATAACAGAGATATACATCCACGCGTTGTATAAAGTCTTGAAACGCGATAGTCGAGCTTGCTCGGAAGGCGATTGTTGCACTGACAACGGCAAGACGTGTCTGCTTGTTACGAATTGTCGAATTAAGATCTTCGCACCACGCAAATGTGCTATTCCTGTTGAAATATGTTGATCCCAAGCTTCGGCAAATGCGAGTGTGAGTGTTGTTGCCAGTGCGACGTCAGTTGGCATGTTATTATTTAAACCGTGGACTAACTCACGGATTGCGATACGCATATGATCGACCCCCTCGATCCGGTATGACGGATGGGTTGCCGCGGCATGGAAATTCGCCATAGCCGCAATGCCATGGTATAGCGCCGCATGAGTGTGTGATAAAGGCCAGAAAAGCGATCGCCACGGGTTCTCCGACGGCGTATCTTTGATAGACATAACGCCGCATGTCGAAGTGTGAAAGAATAATGCTGTCCGTGTCTGAGGATCGAGTGATGGAAGAGCAGATATCATAAGCAACGAGGGCTCGTTTACAGAACCGGATGGATCAATTGTATGCAGGCGCGGTGTATCTTCTTCGTCATCAGATGGTAGGACTATGGTTGACGTGAACATATTCCAAGAATTATCGGCAACTGTGATCGACGATGCTGGTTCGTCATTGAACGGTCCTTGACTAAGCGCTGGTGCGTATTCCATCTGTACAAAGTCCATGGGGGACATACCGATAGGTAGTAACGGCGTTGATGGCGGCACGTTACCTTCGGGTATTGCGAAAACCGAATCTGAGGATGGCGATGTAATGACCAATGACATGTTCGGTGCTGTCGAAACTTGTTCAGATTCTTGTGTAAGCTGCTGTAAGTCGGCGATTTCAATTGCAGGAACAGGTTCAGCAAGTGCATGTTGAACTGTCCCTGTTATGGCCTCTGACGAAGTTGACGAAGTTGACTCGACTGGCGCCTTCTGTCGGCGCTTGATAATTGATGACTCTTCGAATAGACGCCATTTGAAGTCCTTTCTGTACCCCCCGCATTCAACATTTCTCTGTTGGCCTATTCATGTTAACCATCCGAGTAACAATAGTACAAAGTCCACACCTACAATGTAGACAAGTCGGTTTAGTTTCATCACATTTTAGGCGCTTCGCCTTACACGTCACACAACCTGTTAAGTTAATAATAGTCTACCAAGCAATATGAATAGCGTACCGTTTCTGCTTTTGGACTGCTTTACCTTGGGCTTATCGATTCCGCCAGATGAAGCAGATTTCATGACTTTCGAAGCTTGGCCTCACGCCCTCGCTGAAAGATATTGATGAGCGCACGGCGGCGTGCGCTTAGAGATCGTTATCCACCTCCGTCTTTTAATATATATAATGCAACTGCGTCGAACCCTCGAGAGTTTAAGTCCTTGGCCTAGTCACGGAAGAAGACCGACAACAGTGTTGATACTCTGCCAAAGATTGTTCGCCAGATCTCTTGCACACGTTGTCTGGTTGCGGAAAAGGCGAATGATGCCGGGAACAAGTTCTTCTGGCGAGACGACCCAAGCCCTATTCCACCACAATGAGGTTCCATGCGACGTCCCAGATATGTGCGAATAGGGCTTAGAGAAAGGCTATTACGGAGTGGGATACTTTAGCTCTCCAGAAGAAGTCCCTAATTACGGTACTGAAGTTAAAAAAAAAGGATAGTTGCTGTCGTGTACGCCTTAACAATGTCAAACACCGGCCAAACTCGGCTTTTGAGGACTGGACTGACCGTGCGGCTGGCCGCCATTGAAAACTCAAACACCGGTGCTTTAATTTGCATCTCGGAATATTACTGAATTGTAATCGACTGGAATTGCGCACGAATTTGGTCATGGAGACCTTCCAAAAATTACCATTACTCGATCATCGAGATAATCTCACGTAAGTTTACTCGTTTATTGTTTATTCCGTGAAGTCTGCACTTTCTATTTTTCCGAGTACATGGTCGCTCCGTTTATATTATTTGAAATTCTGCTCTGTGAGAGATATTCAAGCAGTAATAGTTCACAGAGGATCGTCCATCAACCTCTGGTGGACTCGGCAAGCATTTGATTCCGGCGATATCTCGGGTTAGGGCTCTCCATCCTCGAAATCTCATACATGTGCCACACTTTGCAGCCACACTACGGCAGCGACTCATCACAATTATGCTTGGTTATAACTAAATCCTTAGTCTATATCCTGACTTAATCCGACATCATTGACACGATGGGAATCAGCACGCCTGTCCTCCGCACCATTGTCGCTGGTATTCTCGCTGCCGGCGCCGCTACTTACGTCGCCAGCATTGCCGTTACCCATCGCAAGCATAAGAAGGCCCCTCCACGCTCAAACCCGCCAACAGTTTCCTATCCCGACTATGCTCTCTCTGAACACACCTTCCTGTCCCCGTCCACTTGCCGCACTATCTCTTGGGCTGAATATGGATCTCCCCTGTCCAAAAACATTGTGATCTACGAGCATGGTCTGCCGGGCAGCAGAATTCTCCCCGTCGGTCCCAATATCAAGGGGAAAGACATCCGCGTTCTCGCCATGGACCGTCCTGGAATGGGCTTCACATCACTCCCTATCCCCGGAAAGACGATCATGGAAACGGCTATCGGCGACGTTTACGAACTTTTGGATCATCTCGAAATCTCCGAAAAGGTCATTCTCTGCGGCTTCTCTGCCGGCGGACCCCACGTTCTTGGTATTATGTTCACTCACCCAGAGAAAATCCGTGCCACTTACTGCCTTGGACCTGCGACCTACCTTGACGAGAAGATCAACTGGGATGATCTTGCTCCTGGCCCGAAGTCGACAAACTGGTGGACACAGAACTTTCCCCGCTATACTGCGTTCGACATGATTTTGAGAGCTGACAAGATCGTCGACTGCTCCAACATTATTGAGAATATGAAAAACTTTAGCTCCGAGGGCGACGCTATTTTCCTTTCCGAGAACCCGGTTGAAGCCAAGGGTTGGCAAAATGTCAACTACGAAGCGTACAGACAAGGTATTACGGGATTCCTGCAATCCTGCATGGAGATCTTCGGCCGCGTGTCGACAAATCCTTGGCCTGTTGTTGGCGACATTGTTCATCAGAAGGGAATCGAAGGCCAGAAGGTCGTCATTATCCACCGAGAATCTGATCACTTGACCCCACCTTCCGGTAGCCGAGATTTGGTCAGAAGGTTGAAGGCTGCTGGTGCGGAGGCTGAGTTTATTTTCCCAGAGGGTCCTGAAGGCGGTCATTTCCAGGCTCTTAACTACGGAATGGATTATATCCTTGCGCATGAGTGCAAGTGAGATTTACGGCTATTTATGAAATACTCGAGATTGTATATACATTTCACTGATTAGTAGTTTATATCCTTGCTCAGCCAACTCTTTGCAGAGGGATTGCAGTCGTCTTGCTGTCATATATCCGCCTCATGTAGTAGACTCTATATGTATTCTCCAGGGAAATCGCAGCCCCCAAATTTAAAAGCCGGGCGCCATCGCGATTCACTATGCTCTGTGGCTGGAGAGCCACAGTCACCCACCGCCTTCTGCAGACGTGATGATCTTAAATCTGACCCAAATGCACGGCATGACGTTGGTGAGATGGTATCAAGCTTTACTTCTCAACGTTCTGCAAATCCATTGTCCTGCGTCGTCCCATCTGTTACCAGTTCTAGGAAGTCGTTAATAAACCGGTCTCCTCCTAAATAGTCAAGAACGTAATCTTGCAACGGTCTATTTATTTCGTTTTCCTGGGACCCTAAGAATGCAAATATGCGCTTCATGATGGGCCACTGTGGATGCGGCGTCTGATTATATGTAACCTGATGGGCACTTGCTGCTTGCCCTCTGGATACGCGTCGCTCAGCTGGAATATGGACACAGTTATGCCGTATAGCAATGCTGACGGTCATGTCTTTAAAATTGGCGTTCATTGAAAGATTGCCTCCGCAATCGAATAATAATCGACGATCTGAAGATGTAAGTCTGCATTAGTTTAGTAGATAACTATTTCGAGCAGTCGCATACTCGTCTTTCTGGTCGGAAACTCTATGTCCGGCATGTTCGATTTATCCCTCAACCTTGAGCAGACATAGTACACCTTAAACGAGCAAGAAACCTCATTTTTCCGCATGTATCGTCGAATAAAGAGGTAGCCGGTAGCCTCATAAATCGCATCAATAATCGCTGCAAACAATTCTTTAGGCTCTGCCATATTTTCTTGCACCTTCTCAATTTCAGATTCAACTACCCCAACTGCAGGAATATTAAAACCATTGCCCAAAATGAAATTTGTATTCGTAAAGTGTGGATAAGTGATCTCTTCATCCACTCCATCACCTTCAGCGGGCGTAGCATATCGAATCAGGACTTTCTTCAAATCACGCACAAAGTGGTAATAATTGTCATACACTGACTGCCTACGCAATTCTTCAGTGTCATGATGCATAAATTCATACCGGCGCTAAACCCACAATCGACGACGATCAGCATGTGTCGAAAGCCCATTAGTTACAAATCTCATACCTTTTCCCGCTGCATGTCCATATCCCGGCATCGCTCGCACTGCTTCAAAATCCGAGATCCCCTTTTGAAATTATCAAGTGGCTTGTGGCGCTTACATCGCGAACAAATCAATGTGCCTGGTTCGCCTGCGACAACGCTATTGGTATTCGAAGTCGTGCTCATCCGGCCGTTGTTAAGAGTGGAAACTCACGAGCGCATCGGTGACCAGGAAATCCTCTGATAATGGATTGTTCATTTACTTTGTCCTGTCGGACTATTAAAATAAATTCAAACTATACAATGATGCGATAGGTGACGAGATCGTGTCCTGAAGTGAGCTGAGGTTGCTATTGTTGGACAACGGGGACGTCACGTTATAAGCTCGGCATTTTTGTCCACGTCTTCCTTCCTAGTGGACTTTGTCAGCGGCGTCTCAAATCGTCTGATATCTTCGTCAACGGGCCCCACAAGGCTCAATCTCTCTGTCAGATGCATTGAGAGCTACATATAAGGTTTGATAGAGAGTGATGATCCTCTCTCCTCATATTCATATGAGAATTCACCGCATTTTCACTCTGTCGCCATCGCCAGTCGAACTCCCGGGCAAAAAAAAATGATGGCTCTCTAGTACTGTGCTATTTATGGCTGAACAAGGGTTTCACGTATTGGCGGTTAATTGCCGAAAGCCAAAGCCGCTTCCGAATCGCGGCTCTCGCGTTGAGTTTCACTATAATATGGTTGTACATAGAGGTCGTTATAAAGGATTCTTTCAAATAGGATGATGCCGGTTGTGCTACGGTCTATTTCAACAGTACGGAGAAGAACTGGATGACATCATCTGGCTTTGCGTTATTTACTTCATTTACTTCATGGGAAAGGATGGAGATTCCCATCAAATGGTCTGGTGAAATGTTGTTCCGGTTGGAAGCGGCCTATTTGCTTGGAGCACTATGCTGTCAACTGTCGCGTCCATAATTCGCAATAAAGAAAATGCGGCTGCAAAGTATCCGCTTCGGATTCGTTTGTGATAGTGGGAGCCATACTGGGGGCAATACTTTGCTGTGTTCATATTACAATGGTTGTGCGAATAGTCAATACGAGAAGGTGCACTGTCCCCAACATCGAGATGCAACTTGCACAGGTAGTCAGTGGCAAATGGTGTCGACCTCGACGATATTGCGAAATTAGACATCTGAAAGCCTCTCAGAAAGTTTGCCAACGACGTAGCGAAGGAGTTTGCAAGTAGCGGCAAAAAATGGATGGCTGGACTAGGTGTAAAACAACGTTTTACAAGCTCAGAAGATGAGAAGCATTCACTTTGCGAATGATAAGTAGATTCGTGAATGATAATAAAAATTCTTACAAAGCGGCATTGCGCCGAATTTAATCCTGACAGATAACCGATAGGGACACTTCGAGTTCAACTTACTCATACCATCTCAGGTATCTATCACGCCGACATTGATCAGCGGAATACCTACAAAAATGCCGAAACATCTAACCATATATATCCTGGGTTCATGGCAAAACCTTGTCATTAAAAAAAGGGAAAGAGAATGTATCTACTTATCACCTAACAATAATGTCATAAATTAGACATCATTAAGGAATTCACCAAACTACAAAAGGACCAATATACGAAGTGGAACGACCTGCCCTAGGGCCTGTTCGTCTGGAGCAGCGCGTACCAGGGGCAGGTATCTCGCTCTCCCGTGCCCTGCTAAGAGATGCCGGAGTCTTGTCAGCGGACGACGTCGAAGACGTTCTTCTGCAGGCCGTTGGCGTAGGCCTCGTATTCCACCAGCTTCAGCTTCTGGGCGTCCTTGTCCGTGGTGCTGAAAAGTCGCTTGCCCGCACCGAGGAGCAGCGGGTAGACGAGCAGGTGGTAGCGGTCGATCAGGCCCGCGTCCGACAGGCTGTGGTTGAGGGAGGCGCTGCCGTGGACGATGATCGGGCCTCCGACGGTCTCCTTCAAGGTGGCGACCTCGTCGAGTGAGCGCAGGATCGTTGTCTCGCCCCAGTTCGAAACCAAGTCCTTGTCGGTGAGCGTGGTGGAGACGATGTACTTCGGCATCGTCTTGTAGTGGGCGAACTCCTCCATGTCCGGCCACACCTTGCTGAAGGCCTCGTAGCTGACCCGGCCCATGAGGATGGCGGTGGACTCCTGCTGCTCCCGCCCCTTGATCTCGAAGGCCTCGGGGACGAACTCGACGTCCTTGAAGGTCCATCCGGAGTTGCGGTAGCCGGGTTCGCCGCCCGGGGCCTCAATGACGCCGTCGAGAGAGATGAAGGCGGAGCTGATCAAAGTACGCATCGACTCAGCTGGGAGATTGAGATAAATACTTTTGCTTGCACAGCTTATTATGGTCGGAACTGGCTATCAACTTCGTCGTAAGTGTGGTAGTTGACAGAGCGATAGCGGTTGCTTTTATAATAGCACGAGGAAGCACTTATCTCGTCGCGAGGGGAAGAGATTATAACGCCGTCAAGCAGCCAGCCAATCATATGCCGCAACGTCACGGGCAACGCGCGCCCGACGCGCGTCGGCGGAGCGTCGGCAAATTTCCGCCCACGCGTTCCTCCTGTTTACAACCGTTCCCGGACGCGTTCGTCGGTCGGCTTATCTATTATTCTCTCTCGTGCCTGTAGAACAGCGCTACTTAGACACCTCGGAGTAGTGGGGAATAACACTGACTGCGAGTCTGCGACCAACATATTCTCGTGTGGAGACTTGCAGCATACTCCTATGCTCTGAGGATGAAGTCCAAAAAAGATTAGACTAAACACAGCTACAATTTGCTCGCTTAATTGCATGCTATGCAAGAGTCAATCTTTAGTTCCTCTGTACTGAAAGGGGGTGTGACACGTTTTATATCAAAGTTCAGCTGCACATGCTCTACTTTTAACGAATACTTGGGCTAGCCTATCGGTTCGTAGGCATTGTGGCTGACGCATCTTTTTCAACTGTAAATTAAGACAATAATCATAGCCGCGCCTACAAACGTCAACGCAGATAAAACGTAATTTACCCGTGGCGAACCGGTCAAAATCCAGCACAAAATCATAGAAATTGAAGCATTTCATATTAAAATCAACCGCAAAAGAATTAAATTAGTTAATCTAGCAATTCAAATAGATAGTTATTTACTACTACATCGCCTGATGGTATGACCAACCGTATTACATCCACTGTAGCGAGGAGGCGCACGTTGTCGAGGTGGAGCCTGCTGATCCATCAGAAATATGCTGATCAACGTGTCGAACCCGAACATTGGGCATTAGATCTCTCCCAACTACAGATTTTTGTCCTCGTCATTTTTATCTGTTGGCGCTCAATCTCGACTTGTAGAAATCTGCTCAATTGAGCAGTAATTGGGCTGCTTGGCAGGCTATTTGGATGCTGATTCTTATCATGAATATTCTTACGTACGCTCCGGATCTGCCGATCAAGTTGACGTTTGTCTTGGCTTCCCCAGGGACTTGACATCTGATCCCGATCCTGGCTTGAAGCTGGAGTTGGCGTACGTAGCTGAAATGTGATTTTTGAAAGGACTCGTTCTGATCTATTGGAGTGACTCCACCAGCTGTGAATCCGGCACGAATGTTTGCGGGGTTCAAAGATTTCTCACGTACACGGGGGTAGAGATATAAGAAATCTTCCTTATCCAATATGGGTTCGAGGCGCTGCCAAGGGGCGGTCATATTCGCGTTTCAAAGGCCCGATACAGCCGACATCAAGTGGTGGCAGAGATGAGATAAATGAGCAGGCATACAGAAGGGGATAATCCTGTTCCCTTTCAAGTTCCTCATACCATTTAGCTTGATGCTCCTTGGCCTTGAATATCACGACAGGTGGGACGGGAACCCCTGTTGATCCTACTGCTTCAATGATTGTTACCCATTCTCGGTTTCCCTGCATGATTGTACGGGGTCTCTCACTGCGTTCAGCAGATGTCACAACCTTGGCTGTTGATAGGAGACCCATAGCACACCCTGTATTATCGAAATTATATATATCATTTTGGTGGCAACGTCTGATGGAATGGCGCTCGAAAATGCGCGAAAATGAAGAGGGGCATTGAACAGAAGGATAGAAGACGCCTGGGAAAGGAAGGTAAACTTACAACCTAATTAGTCAAAACACTAGATTATTTAAAAAGCTATGTCACGTGATAACTTGCGAATAACAAATATTGCTGATTTCTGCCCATAATCGCATTCGCAACAGCCCTACTTACTGGTCGGGGGTTATACGACTCTGGGCACAGCTAACTCGATTGGGCGGAAATGCGGGAGACAAGCTCTCGTCACGTCAATTATCTTTTACCTTCCAGTCGAGCCAACGCCCTAGCCTGAGCTTATCTGGCCCCCGTTCTTGACAGGCCCCGCCGTTCTTTATCAGCAGCATAAATTTGTCGGGATTAGCGCTTCACGTATTTTCATACAGCGTTGCCCACGTAGGGATATACGTAGATAATCGCAGAGTTAAGCTTGTTCTGATGTTGGGGAGGTCATTTTTAACGGCGATTATACGTAGTAATATAATACCTATCAAGAAGCCTTAACGGCTCATCCGCGCACATGTCAATAGGCATTCGCTCCTTTATGAGCAGGATATCGCATTCAACCTTTGCCTTCCATGCTTGTGGCTCTTTCCGGGGTTCGACGGGGTTAGGCCATTAACATTTGTTTGATCCTTTACGCTCAATGGTGAGCGACAGCAAGAGAAGACCACACTCCCAGCAGCATCGACACAGCCTCACCTGATATAGATGTACTCTTACAAAATGCACCACATCATCGATTTGCGTGGGCTGTTTCTATATTCGTATTCGCTTTATGTTCAACAACTAATTACGTCCTTATAGAAGGGGATGGATTTAAGATATGAAGCATAATATTTCATGATTTTGAAGATTATGGCAAAGGGTCTCAATTGCCCACACATTGTAATTCTTCTGTCACTCAATTTCACAATAATGGACACTGGTCGAAGTGTTCCGATTGCCTCCAAATGGTTAGCGGCTCAATGCGGTGCAATTTCCCGGTCTTGTTTTGCAAGGGGACTGCTTTGCGCACATGTCAAATTGCCCATCTGTCGGTTAGAGGTATAAGTATAAGCCCTTGTAAGAACGATAGCTTTTTGACTAAAAAAAAATTTCCATAGAATAATTCTATTATCGGTAACCAACATTTTCCAATAACGCACGGTATGTATGCGCTAATGCATCCAACACCTAACTTTAACATTATAATTGTATGAGCATAAACAATACACGATAATCACGCGCTTGTACCCTTGTCTACTGCAAACTGGAAGCACCAGTAATGATATCGACCAACTCGTTGGTAATGACAGCCTGTCGAGTACGGTTATACAAGATAGAGTATCTGCCAATCATGTCACCAGCGTTCTTGGAAGCGTTATCCATAGCAGATCGTCGAGCACTCTGCTCGCAGGCATGGCCCTCGGCAAGAGCCCAGTAAATGGCGTTGGCGAGAGCGAACTCGGTCAAGTCCTCAGCTAGATCCTCCTCGATGTCATAGGCGGTGAAGTTGGGTGAGCTCTTGAGGCTCTCCTCGGTGAAAGCTGGGACGGAGGTAGGCTCGAAAGAGATACCGGACTTGAATTTGTTGTAGAAAATCTCAATCGAGTCGTACTTCTTGCCAAGCTTGAAGATTTGGTCGGCGACGGTCTGAGCCTCGGCGAAGGTGGGGATCTCCTTGCCGACCTGGTTGAAGCTTAGGACGATATTGCTAGCGTAGGTGCGGGCAAGCTGCGTCTTTGCCTTATCACCGAGGATAACGAGATCAGCATCAGGCTCTAGGGCGAGCTTAGCACGGACGGCCTTGGAGATCTGAGAGTGGATACCACCGCAAAGTCCCTTGTCGGAAGAGGAGACGATGATGAGCTTGTTGCCCTCCGTGGCAGGCACAGTCTCGGCCTTCTTGAAAATCTCATCAGAGGTTTCACCATACGCACGGGAGTCGAACATAGCACGTTGTGCACGAGAAAGCTTAGTCGAAGCGACAATCTTCATGGTGTTGGTGATTTTCTCGATGTTCTTGATAGACTTCAATCGAGATTCAATCTCACGAAGGGTGGCATAAGTGTTTGCCGGAGCTTTGGACCTGGACATAGATTCGTATTAGTTACCTTTTGATCCGCACAAATGCAATTACGTCCGGACCAGAATAATTCAACAATAAAACAATATTTCCAACAAAAGCGGCCTGTTTCGCATCTAGTCCGTCACACTCCCTTGTACCATCTTGCTAAATGTTCTCTGCGGAACGAAAATCGAAAAACAGCGCAACTCACCGGTAGGACGTGGCCCTAGCGGCCTGGACGACAGGACGCACGCTAGCTCTCAAAGACGACATTATGGATACCGACAAGGATGCAATTGCCGTGGATGAGTAAACGGTAACTGATTTGGTGGGAGAGGGTGAGTTTGTACGTGCGTGATGGAGTGCGGGAATGCAAAATTGAGGGCGCGAGCCGACATGACATTGCCCTGTTCTGAATTTGGAACACCATGAGATAAGTGTTTGGTATTTTATTGAGAAAGGTTTAACTTGGTGTCATTAGAGCGCCGCAGTGCTGGCCATCCCGACATGCTATTGGGTGAATCGCACTGTTACCCGGCCTAGAAGAAGTTTCAAAATCTGGTTTTGTGCGAATTTCAATTTTAGTGTCCGCAAAAAAGGAGTTTTGCCGAAGTCGTCTTACCCGGATTGTACCCGGAAGTAGTAATCTTCAAAGCTTGTTTTGTCCAATTCTACCGAGGATGATTGTGCTCAATTTCCTCAGGGATTTATTTGAACACAGGCAATCGATTGCAGCATTACTTGGTAGTTTCAGTGAGAGAGTTCTGCCGATATAGACTCGATTAAGTACATCTCTGCTGCTGTCAGCATTGGTGAATACGGTTGCCGCGTCGACTTCGGATCTTCCCATAAGTATTGACCAGCAATAGCGTAGCATAAATCACCGTTTCAAATGTCTACTATTGCATTAAAAATATCGTCGCTGTTAGTGCGTACGTTAGCCAAGCCAATAGCTGTAAGTTCTTCCGTCAGGTACAGTCGATTACCGCTTAAGCTGACACCGCAATGCAGAATACAATCAAAGCTCGAGCAAAACACCATGGTCCTTTTCGGAAAGTCTGCATTGCTGTTGCGCAGACTTTACATTCTACAGATGTGCGGTTACGATTAGGTTTGCTGGGCGATGCCGGTAAGGCTAAGGTCCGACCGCTGAATGACGCAAAAGCAATTGATATGGTACGTCGTTGCGATGAAATTAACCGATGTGATTGCTGACTGCAATATCTGCAGGGAGCGAACTTTCTGTCAGAATCATTTTTATTGTATGTTGCTACATAGTCATTGTTTGGGATTGAGAGTGTAGACGCCAACTAAGGTATTACAGTGCGATAGCCGCAGGAGCTATTATCTTTGAATCTGTCAGATCCAGCCGGAAATCATCAGCACGGCAAGAGAGTGTTGAAGACAATATATCGGAGTTACAGGCAGAGGTCACCAAACTGAAGGCCGCCATTGCCAAGTTATCGCCAGAGCAGGGAAAGAACTTTGGCCTTATCGATGTTCGCGCCGACGGCGGCTCGGGTGTTGATGACGGATCTGGATCTGACGTGATTGTGAAGAAAGATGTCAAAAACAACGTTTTTATAATTTCCTCCAGAAATCCCAAAACCCAGCTATCAAAGCCGAAGCCCACCAACGAGGTAGCCACTGAGGAAGATTCAGCAAGCGCAACCGTGACTGAGAAGAAGATGGATTTAGGTGGTGGATTGGTAGCAGGCGTTTTGTCATTGTACAGGTAGAGTGACATAACTAGTAGCATTTGCATGAGATCCTGATAGTTTAAGTGGGGTTCGATCTGGATTGAGCGAATTGGAGCACTCTGGTAAATATTTTACAGGCGTTTGATGTCCCTATTTATTCATATTTGTATAGACGGTTCAAATATATAGATTGTAGTATATAGTTGGTATATAGGAATGTTTGATATGCTTCAATTTCATTCTTATTATTTCTTGATGCTGTTGTGTTTTAGTATCTTGTCGAAGCCATCTACCTCATCTGTGAAGGAATACGTCGCATCTCATTGTTGTGTATAACTCCCAAGGAAGTTGCGTCGGTTTCCTGCTTCACTGATGCCATGCTGGCTTTCCCCACAACTCCGCAACAGACAATATCCATTTAACTTCAATTCCATAACATTTCACGATATGTCTTCCCTAGAATCGACTATAGATAAGCTTGTTGCAGTGCATACAGCCATTGCACACCAAATCACGCAGCTATTGAAGCTGGCAACGGATGACGAATTCGCACGGTCACAACTGGCGTCAAAGATACACAACCAGCTTCGGGAAGCAGATATACTAGTAGAGGACGCCGACATCTTAGTACAAGACTATCCTGATGGTGGTGACGGCGGAGTATCTAAGTCAGCTCTGGCTGGGAAACTGCACGAAGTAAAAGAAGATTTAAAGCTGTGAGTTGGCAACCTGATCCAGCGATAATACAACAGCAGCTAATTGACAACAGAGACCGGTCATCTTATCGAAAAGCGCAAATAATTTCCCGCAGGACGACTCAAAATACACAACGGCAAGAACGCGAACTTCTTTTCGCGTCCGCCAAATCGCACCAGCGTAGTTCCACCACGCCATCAACACCACCGGTTTCTAACGCACTCCGTACAGCAGAAGAAGCAACGGCAACACTAAGGAGAACACACCAGCTTCTAGAAGCTGAAGTTGCTCGGTCAGCATTGTCATTGGAAGTTCTCGACGAAAGCAACGTCTCCCTGAAGAAGTTAACTACGCAGTATACTGCGTTCGATGTCCTGCTTGGGACAAGTAGACGAGTGATCTCGGTGCTTGAGCAGGCGGACAAGTGGGATAGGATATATATGCTAGGTGCTATGGGCTTCTTATTACTAGTGTTGTGCTGGATTCTATGGCGACGGGTATTCAGGGGTCCTGTCAGGCTAGTCATATGGACATTTGTGAAAGGCGGCAAAGTTATCTCCTGGGCCGTCGGACATGGAAACAGCACGAGGGATGATGAGCAAATGAAATGGGAATGGAACAGCGAAGGTAATATTGTTTCGGCCACTGTAAGTACAGTGGCGGATACAGTCAGCACTACAGTTTTGGCAGCATTTGAATCAGACATCTCTACGACGGCATCCCAGATACTGGCAACTGCTCTACATGATGAACTGTGAGTTTATATCGCCGGTCACAACGATTTTACACGCCATTCATATCGTAAATATTCTGCATAAGTTTGCGTACTATGAAATCCTAGACGGTGTTCGTGACTATGGATTGGCTTACGAGGTCAATATTGAGCATATCTGCAGGCTAAGCATCACAAGTATAATAACTTACGTTTGAATTAATGTATCATCAAGTGCTATGTAGCACATTGTGATGGATTTCAGGATTGTCGCTGGGTCTTGTACGAATCTTGTCACTTTGTATACACACTTAAAACGAGAGGGTTCTACTTTTTGCACACAAACGATATACAAGTCGCATCCAAAACTCCAATAATGCAAAATCTCATCATATTCCATTCCTAGACATCAGGATTAACGTACCCTCTCGCAATCCCTTTCCTGCCCTCTTCAACTTTAGTACCCTTTCTCCGTTCTCCGTCTTCTGTGTCAGCGTGTTCTGCGTCACTTTCTTCATCATCTGCAAAGTCCGACCCTAATCCTTTCCAGAACCGCCTAGACTGAAGATACGCCCCGGCGGTGGAATAATGCTGGCTTCCTCTAGTAGCTAGCTGACCAGCATTGCCACTTACGCTTATAAGCTGCGAAGATCCATTTGAATTGTTCATCTCACCATTACCGTTCTCAATCTCAATGTCGATATGCGTTTTGTTCGACGCTTTCACAGACCGTAACGGCCTCGAGGCAACATATCTACCACTAACCGGATCAAACTCCGGCGGCGCGTCTTCATCATCAACGGAATTCTCCTCGGCTTCGTACTCATTCTGGCCACCATCATCTTTCAACTTCAAAACCTTGTCGAACTCTAAGATCCACTCGCCCGCACTCCAGACAATATCCCGCCTCATTGCAAGTTTCAGTTCAAAAGGTGTTACCAACGGCTTGAAAAATTCGCCTTCGCGGTCTAGGATCATTCCACCTCGGGTGCACCCGACGACTACCCACACGTCCACGACGTCGAAATTTGCCAGTTTGGCAACGTTTGGCTTACCGACGACTACAACGTAATGCTTCTTTCCTGCGTCGCGGATTATCCTTTGCAAAGACAAGATCAATTCAGATGAAGAGCGTAGCGAAAGTGTATTAACCAGTATACCGATCGTCGATGCCGCCCGTGCGGAAAGCATCATTTTATAGCGACGTGCCAGTGACATGTTTCCGATTGACTGCGGTAAAGATGTTTCAGGATCGATAATTATCGGCGGCCTGGAAAATAATGTAGAGAGATGAAGTTGCGCCGGAGGTGGAGGAATACCAAGTTGAACGAGGATATACGATGGCAAGTCTGTTTGCAACTGTGGATGAGCACGATGCGGTATGGCCGAGACTTGTGTATGTATTGTAGATATTGAAGATGTTAGTGTGGCAGGTATTATAGTCTCAGATGGAGCAGACGGATCGTGACCTGTGAATGATGAAAGATATGGGACAGTGGTCAATATGTTAACGTATTCCGTTAATCGGCCTTTCAATGGCTCAACGTATAGCTGAAATGCAGTCTCGGCAACAATTATAACATGACTCCTTGTGTCTGGAATCTGATCCGTGAAACTCTTCACACACAAGTCGAGGTCAAGTTTGCCTTCGCCGAAAAGATAGATGACTGGTGAGTGTACGACACTGTTAAATTGTTAGTCTGTTACGCAACGAGTAATTGCAATTCACACTCACGGATTCAAGCATGCATTTCCAATATGAACGACTACGTCGGCATGTACATGTTGTGCCGCAATCTCGTCAACGCAGCATTCTGAATACGATGTATCACCCAACACAAATACCATTACATCATCCCCAGATCCTTTCTTCTTCAACTCTTCGCATAACGCACTCGAAATAATAGTCGAATGTGGCAGCAGCCTATCTGGAAATTGTAATGCAATTCTTTTGTAGTGCTTTTTGTTGATTTCCTTAGCAAGTTCTCCGAGATGGTATTGCGAAGCGATTTCTTCCCGAGGAGGAGCCTCAGTTTCTGAACGGGCAGATACTCGATCGTATGTTGGCTGCGAGGACAACACAGGCGGTGCAGCTGTCTCTGAATTCATTGTCCGGATTTATTTATCCTATAGTCATTATGGTAGCTGCTCCTTTCTTACTGGGATACAAACGTGTCTGAAAATATTCAGTACATTGGGAGCAAGACGCGATGAGACTAACACGAGACCCTTAGCCGCGAATGTTTGAACGCTCTCGGGACACTAACACGCGGAGTAGCGAAAAAAATAGTTCATCACTGTTGTCGAAAGCAAACGCCATTGTGCCAGTTGTCTTTCCAGAGTTTTCATTCTGGGGGTTATTAGGTACGAATGGTTTGATAGGAACCAACAATATCTAAGTTTTGAATTCAGGGCGGAGTGTGGAATACCTTGAATATAAGGTCGACGTACTGAAAGCATAGATTTACGACATAGCCTAGGGTGATCGGAGGGGAATATTCATCAAATGTCGTTCACCACGTCGCGGAGTCGATTTTGTGCTCATCACAATGCAAGGGTTTTTACAATGGCGGCGACGCGAATGGGGGGGATGCTACACAATGGCGTCAAGTCTTCGGTGAGCAGATCAATGAAAGGCAGCGCCGGATTGAGAGGAGTCTCCGGATATCAGATTAGATTTATCGAACGTCGGGGTTTAAGTACAGCAGTGTTTCCCATTTCAAAAGCGGATTTTTTTCGGTCAAATGAAGAGTTGTCGCGATCAAAATTGCTGCTGCGGGTAAGGACGCGTTTTCCTCACCTGTTCATATCACAAGAGCTAACCAAGCTGCAGCTGTTTTCACATACTCCGAAACTTTGGCACGGTTCGCCGTCATCGTCGCCTCGAAATCCACCGTCTGCATTTAAGGCACATCTACAGTTAGGCAAGCCGAAGTTAACAGCATTGATCGTGCTAAGTACAATGTCAGCGTACGCCCTCACACCAGACCACAGCCATGCAATCGGCGCTGCCGCTACCTCACTGCCAGTGCCATCACTTTCAGCATTACTCTTCCTCACAATCGGCACAGCTCTTACGTCGACAAGCGCTAACGCGATAAATATGGCCCGGGAGCCAGTGTATGATGGGATGATGTCACGCACTCGTTCGCGGCCAATAGTGCGGGGATTAGTTTCCCCCCGGCAAGCCATACGGTTTGCTATTCTTACTGGTATCATTGGATCGGCAGCTTTGTACTTCGGCGTCAATGCCGAAACAGCTGCTCTTGCCGTCCTCAACATTGCATTATATGGCGGCATATACACATCGATGAAACGCACTTCAATATTGAACACCTGGGTTGGTGCAGTCGTCGGAGCTATTCCGCCTCTTATGGGATGGAGTGCCGCTGGAGGATCTTTGGTTGATCCCGGAGCTTGGTGTTTGGCCGGATTACTTTACGCTTGGCAATTCCCGCACTTCAACGCTCTCTCGTACCCTGTACGGGAAGAATACAAGATGGCAGGTTATATCATGACCGCATGGGTAAATCCGCGACTAAACGCACGCGTTGCTCTTAGGTACTCTGTCGCCATAATTCCTCTGTGCGTTGGATTATGGTACTATGGCGTGACTGACGGTCTGTTTCTTGCAGACAGCACTGTTGTGAATGCGTGGCTTGTGGCGTGTGCTTACAAGTTCTGGAAAGAGTGTAGAAGCACAGTAGCTGGCAAAGGAGCGACGGCGAGCGCTAGAAGTCTTTTCTGGGCAAGCATTTGGCAGCTACCAACTGTCCTCGTGTTGGCGATGGTTCACAAGACTGGGTTGTGGGATGGCGTCTTTAGAGCTGAAGAGGACCATAGCGATGGTGGTGCTGCGGAAGTGACTGAAGAACTTCATGAAGCAGAATAAGAAGGCATATGCATTTGTAAATATTAGGTCTTAAGCTGTACATAGAATGACGGAGCTGATATCTTACAAGCCATCACAGTTGTCCCTACATTTCCACACAAACATTTGATTGAATGGCAGTGTCTCTCTCTAGCAGTGATATCATTCGCCTACTCAATCACGGCTCGTTTCCAGTACTTCGAAACCAAAGAAATAGAAGCGATGAGTTTATAATGGTTATCATTCTACCTGGGGCAAGTAACAATATCGACGAACTGCTGTACTGCGAAATGGGCCCATGTAGTTTCAAATTGCTGGCGCACATGCCTATCAGGACGAACACCATCACCACATCGAAGAGCGGTTATCAAAACCAAGCGGAGACATGATATTATTGTATACTTTTCGTCGTCAGAATATATTGGTAAAAGCTGCGGTCTCTATGAGTTATCGCCTCTTCCAGTCATTCGTATCGTTCTCACCCCAGCCTCTAGAATCATAGACCATTAAATTATAATCCCCTCAAATGCCAACTTTATTTATAATTAATACATGAAACACACTTTGTAACCACTCCTGATTCCCGGAAAATACACAAAGAGACAAATAAAGAAAGACATCCAAAACTAAAACTCTATGTAATGAATTTTACTTTATATAAAGTATGAGAGATTTGTAGTGAAGTTCGTAATTTATATATAATTTATTATATATAAAGCAAACCACTTAGCACACAACGTCCTGAGTGGCACGAGAGTTAAGAAGAAGAGCAACAATAAGACCATAAAGACCCAACACCTCTGCGCAACAATTAGTGTCACCAAGCACAAAATGAAGGAAAGATAAACGCACCAGCGAAAATGAGAATAAGAATCATGCCGACGAAGAGACGGGGCTGCTGGGCAGTACCACGCACACCAGCGTCACCGACAATGCCGATAGCGAAACCGGCGGCCAATCCGGCAAGACCGACGGAGAGACCGGCACCGAGCTGGATGAAACCAGAATAGAGAGCTTGGTGCTGGCCAAGGCCATCAGAGACCAAGACGGAGACGACAAGACCATAGATAGCAATGATACCAGCCATAATGACGGGCACAATGTCTGTAATGGTGTCAGCACCAAAAGGAAAGCCGCAAATAAACATTTCGGCATCAACCGAAAAATTGCACATACTCTTAATGATCAAGTCAGGTCGGAGAACAGCGGTAGCGCAGATACCGACACCAGACTTAGCAGTACCATAAGAGGCACCGAAGGCTAACCGCATCGTTAATGGACTCCAATATTGATAGGACAAAGTGAACACAATCCACGTATTAATTGATCAGATCCACCAATCCATCTAAATGCTGATGAATCTCGGTGCAGACCGATAGCTGAGGAATCGTTGACACTGATAGAACAAAACTTACAGGTGAAGACAATGGAAGCGGTGGCTCCCATAGCACCGAAGAAAGGCTAGACCCTAAGCGTCAGAAACCAAATCCTAATCCAATCCATCGAATGCTGCTATCGGCAAGATGTATAATAGTAAGAAGGAACCGATAGCGAGTTGAAGACATACAGCATAGACAGGGCTGTTGAGGTGAAGTCAGCGAGAAATTTCAAAATCACATGCGACGCATTCATTTTCCTGGCAACCAAAACACTAGAAAACAGTCGTACCAAAGTTCAGTGGCCATTTCTGAATAGTTTTATGACTAAATAAAGATGGATTGATGCAAAGTTGGTGATTGCGGGAGCGTTGAAATGCTAAGAAGGACGGCAGAAGGTGAACGGAGGCAAGTGAAAATGGGCTGTGGGCGTGGCCCACGGGATATCATGAGCCCGCGAACGAGTACTTAGCACGCGCGCTAGCCATGTGTGGACTAGTAACCTGCATTAACCGAAAGAGGATTAGCGCGCACAAGTGAGACGCATCATACCCTGGATTTGGCTTCTGCTCCTTAGTGCTGGATATTACGCGGTTTCTGGCTGCCGGACCGAGACGTACGCAGGAGTTGATTTTCGCTGTAGGTAGATGAGACGGTCACGCCTTATCGTACACGACTTTGTGGCACTCTCCAATCCATTTTGAACAACCTCGTCCCCTTCGTGCCCCTATAGGATTTCTTTCCGTTGAGCATCATATTAGCCTCTGGCTATCGCCTTCCGGGCCCGTTCGTACGCAACTGGCTAACTCATTAAACCCATTTCAGCATCTGCCGTCCGAGTGTAATCGAATAGCCTCGGGCAGCCTAGGGTTAGGGGCGGCAACCAACGCGTGCTCAGCTTAGCTCGCCAATCGGCTTGTTGTCTGACCCGTGTGGCGCCCCAAGCTGGGTCTGCACTTCTGAGCATCATCGGTGGTCCCCTAAAAGTGCGAAATATATGAGTTATGCTATCTCTACCGTCTGTCGCTCATCTACCGGCCTCGAAAGGTGTGCTATCACGATTTGATGTAGGTTGAGCTGTGTGAGGGATCTGTGACTCTAGCAGCTAGCAAAGGAGCAGATAAATCGGGGAATGTTAAGGGTTAATTTGTGTGAGACTCATGAACTGCCTGTTTGTGCATTCTCGTGCCTTCTCGAATACTTACTTCTTGAAATTCCATTATTGAAGACAGTCTACAGTTAACAATAAATGTTTTGTGTAAGTTCACCCAATTAGTGTATTAATTCAATTACACAAGACGCTCCCGATAATCCCTATTTTCCATCTCCTTGAAACTCTAAATCGATGGCAATTTGTATGATATTAAGTCTGTTTTCAAAACTGGATTTTTAACTGTACGAAACGCAAGCACAAACGCCGTTTTCCCAAACTGCAATTTGTTTTGAAATTCGAAGTTTTTCTATTCTATCGTTCGATCAAAAAAATTTAGACATCGCAATCTCTCTTCACTACCTCGTTTGAACACATTTAAAATCCGTAGCTGACGACGATCTTTTCGTGACAACAATCTCGCGATAAAGAAAAGGGCGAGCGCTGCAAGGAACCCTTTTTATTCGCCATTTTGCATTTACTGTTTCGGCTTTCACTCAGATCAAACCTCGTCTATTTCAAAATCTGGTAATAATGTCTGCGCCTAACCCCAAAGGTATACTGTCATTACAGAAATAAAATTTTGTTTCGCAATAATTCTAACAATTCTTAGCTTTCCCTCTCGCCGATTCCGCTTTAACTCAGCAGATCTTGGACCTTGTCCAGCAAGCTACTCACTATCATCAGTTGAAGAAGGGTGCCAACGAGGGTATGCACATATGTGATTGGTTTACGGTGTAGGTAGTATACTGAGCATGTTTGTTAGCGACTAAGACTCTCAACCGTGGTATCAGCGAGTTTATTGTCATGGCTGCTGATACCGAGCCCATTGAAATCATTCTCCACCTCCCTCTTCTGTGCGAAGACAAGAACGTCCCATACGTCTTCGTGCCTTCCAAAGTGGCTCTTGGTCGCGCGTGCGGTGTCACCCGTCCAGTTATTTCCGCCAGTATTACCAGCAACGACGCTAGTCAGCTTAAAAACCAAATCTACGCCATCAAGGACATGATTGAGCGTTTACTGATCTAAGTGGTTTTTTTGGCATGTATACTTAGTACTCAAACTTCGTCCATTCAGTTAAGTTCTGGTTTGAAATGATGACTGAAATCCTTGTCTATTTGGCATGGCTCTATGACATTTAATATTTTATGTATGCTAAGCATATGCTAATTGGGTGGGTTGGGTTTCTTGTACATTAATATAAATCGGTGTAGTTAGTGCATCATTAAGTTCTGCGCAATAAATTTGAGTCGAAAAAACAAATGAAGACGTCGAAAGCGTTGCGCAACTTCAACTAGGAATATGCGGGTGTCATTATACGTGCATAGCTCCTGGTTGTGTAAATTTTTGTCAAACTCGACTTCTGCTGTCAATTTGTCATTACCACGGTAGCGGGATGCAGATATGTACTCTCTAAGTCAAGAGCATTATACGTATTACGCAGACAGGGATTCCTTTGTACTTGATGAGTTGTTTGAACTGAGAACCACTTAGCATAATCAAATATATCTGTTGCGTAGAATTGCTAACGTTTTCGCAGAAGGCATCTCGGAATTTCTGAATGAGTAAATGCATTCTAGCTGTCCATATAGTTTATTGGATCCACCTTAGAAACACCGCAATTAATCAAATCTGACCCTCCTGCCCGCATATAATTTAGTTACTATATCGATTGCGTATATGCGGTGCCAATAAAATATGTTATACCGTTTAGATTATGTTCCACATGATATCACCACTGTAGGCAGGCTATATGGGATTTATTATATAATTTAAGTGCGATGGTGCTTCCAGCTGGCGCTGTTCGGGCTCAGCAACCAGGCGACGGGGCCACGCGCGGCGCGTGAGTCAAGTCTCGATCCGGGGAACCGGATGTCTTTTATCGCCAGGTTAGCTCAATGCGCCTCGGCTTTTCACATTCTCGTAATATCTCTAGCACAACACACATTGCCGTCATACTCTAATTGCAGTGTGTTTGCTGCTACTCACAACTGAGACCGCATTCTTGCCGAGGAGTCTCATCGGATTAACGTTTTGTTTGTTGGCCGCCACTTCTCGTTCTGCCTATATATTTTATTCGCCACACCATGTCCAGCTCCAATGGCTTTAAGCCAGCAGCAGGCCCACCCCTTAAGAGGTCTGACTCTCTCGACCTGTTATCTCCCACTCAGTCCCTCACTGGCTCGATATCTGCAGCCTACGACTCTTCTGCACTTTCTTCGGACGACGAAACAGACTACCGGTCGATATCACATCAAGTCACTGGCGGTCGCAACATGAGTAGTTCAGGATCTGGTGGTGGTCACGCGAGCCAGAGAGACACGTTCGGTGGACGGAGATTACCGCAGATAATGTCGTCGCCGTTTAATCGGAGTAGTATTAATCGGTCAGAATACCGGTATCTACACGCGCGACTGGATGATGATTATGACGAATTCGAAGGACCCCAAGTCGGGGGCGATCACGACGGCCGATCAGTGCAGTCAGATTTTCAAGCAAGCTTATCTAATAGCAGACGATATTTATAGTACGTTCTCAATCTGTAAATACGCGATACTTGTACTAATAGCAATTATAGTTCTGCGATTGCATTGGTGGTTGCTCTGGCATCATTTGTAATCCAGACCGAGGCGGCAGGCTATATAGCTCAGGATTTGCGTTATCAAAAGCCAATATTCATGCTCTACGTGACCCATAGCTCCTATATTATACTATTTCCTCTTCAGTTAATATTTTTATGGCTCCGTTCTCCGCGACATTCTCTGTCCACAATTTATAAGAAACACCAGCGTACAATTTTGTCTACACTCAGCATCATTGCGGCTTCGAATCACTCAAAGGTATCGCCACTGCAGTACATGATTCGGACGACCAGTCTTATTACGTTGGCGCTTACTATCGCTGCAAGTACATGGTATATTGCCGTGAATCTTACTACACCTAGCGATGTAACCGCCATTTACAACTGCTCGGCGTTCTTCGCGTATGCGTTTTCGGTGCCGCTGTTGCACGAGAGATTCAAGTGGTCCAAGGCGTTCAGCGTCTGTTTGGCCATTTTTGGTGTGCTGATCGTTGCATACGGCGATTCATACGTCCCCTCTACCTGGACTCCTGATGATACTCGAGACGAGAGCTCGTCGCCGTCTCCGGACGAGTTCGCTTCCAATAGGCTGATGGGCAATATTGTTATTGGAGTTGGCGCCGCTATGTATGGCTTATATGAGGTTCTGTACAAGCGGTTTGCGTGCCCGCCGGCTTCTGTATCAGTTCGGCGGTCCGCACTCTTTGCAAACGTGTTCGGGTCATCGATGGGTTTGTTCACTTTTACATGCCTGTGGATACTGCTTCCAATTCTCCACATCCTTGGTGTCGAGAAATTTGAAATTCCTCAAGGCGAGACGCTGCAGGTTTTAATCGTCTCAGTCCTAGCAAACGTTGCGTTCTCGGGAAGTTTTCTGACCTTGATGTCCCTAACATCCCCGGTTCTCTCCAGTGTCGCTGCGCTCCTCACAATTTTTCTCGTCGCGCTGTGCGATTGGATTTTATTGTCGACTCCGTTAACACTCGGCGCAATTGTCGGCGGTCTGACAATTGCTGTTGCATTTGTTTTACTTGCGTACGCCAGTTGGCAGGAAATAGGGGGCGACACCGATTCCATCACGGACGAGGAAATCGCCGCAGCAGAGGAAGAACGCAGGCGCGTGCTAGGACAGAATGATAGGTGGATTACGCATAGAGAATCTATTATCGAAGACGCTGCGACAGCCGGAGGTGCCTAACCGTATTTAGGTGGAACTGTTTATATTTATTTTAGTTTAGAGATATTGTAAGGGCGGCAGTGTTGTATGATCTTTCGTTGGTGTGTTGCGCATTTGTGTAACTTTGGTAGTCTCTAGATTCTTTACTCTGCGGTTTGGGCGTGCATTTGTGGTCCTTGTAAAACGAGAGGGGAGGTAATCAAAATAAGGATTCCCAGCTATGAACATTTATCAAATGATGCGTACAGATATGATTCTTATTGTAAACTACGGGACATGGCGTAGCGCAATTAGCATTGTGTTACATATAAAAACTTCGTGAATTCCTAGCTTTAAACGTCGCAGTGTTGGGTGCACCTGCCATTAATGGTAGGCAGGTCCCGGGGCTGGGGCTTAGATCTCTCAAGACTACACCGTCCTCGGTTCTGGTATATATACGTAAGGTATTGCAGACCACCACGTCTCACCAGACACTGGACCCTTGCTAACTATTGAAATAGCATATCGCCATGGCGGAGCAACCTATTGGTAAGCTATTCTGAATTGATTCTCGCGTTCGTTTTAGTAAGCTATTACGGGATGCTGTCCGTAATTATCGTCCAAACGATGCCGTGGCTAACCGGTTGATTGATATAGTCCTCGACCAAGGTACCGGCTTCGTCAAGATTGGTCGTGGAGGCACGAATTTCCCGGATCATACTTTCCCGTCCATCGTCGGCCGTCCGATCTTGCGAGCGGAGGAACGTACGGGGAATGTCGAAATTAAGGATATCATGGCTGGCGACGAAGCCAGCGCTGTGCGCACCATGTTGCAGATTTCATATCCGGTATGGCTACATCTACAGTCATCAGTGCGAGCGTGGGCTGACAACTAGGGGCTGACATAGATGGAGAACGGAATCATTAAGAATTGGGAGGATATGGGACACCTATGGGATTATGCGTTCTACGAGCGAATGAATATCGATCCGACCGGCAAGAAGATTCTTTTGACCGAACCACCGATGAATCCATTGAGCAATCGAGAAAAGATGGTCGAGACAATGTTTGAAAATTACAACTTTGGTGGCGTGTATGTTGCCATCCAGGCAGTTTTGGCACTGTACGCTCAGGGTATGATATTATCGCTCATGAGATCTCGAAGACCAATTTCTAACATGCCTCAGGTCTTTCATCTGGCGTCGTCGTCGACTCAGGTGATGGTGTAACTCACATTGTGCCTGTCTACGAATCTGTCGTGCTCAACCATCTTACCCGTCGTCTTGATGTCGCGGGTCGAGACGTCACGCGCCAGCTAATCAACCTCTTGCTCCGCCGCGGATATGCGTTCAATCGAACAGCTGATTTCGAAACCGTCAGACAAATCAAGGAAAAGCTATGTTATGTTAGTTACGATCTCGAGTTAGACGCCAAGCTGGCCGTGGAAACGACTGTTCTGGTCGAGTCTTACACTGTACGTAATCCATTCAAGTTTTAATCAGAAAACAGCATTAATGAAGATAAAGCTTCCTGATGGCCGTACGATCAAGATTGGATCAGAGCGCTTTGAGGCTCCTGAATGTCTGTTCCAACCACATCTTGTCGACGTCGAGCAACCCGGTATCGCCGAGTTTCTTTTCAACACTATCCAGTCAGCCGACGTCGACGTCCGATCAAGCCTGTACCGCGCCATCGTCTTGTCTGGTGGGTCGAGCATGTATCCTGGCTTGCCTAGTCGATTGGAAAAGGAGTTGAAGCAGCTGTGGTTGACGAAAGTGCTGAATGGTGATCCCGCGCGATTAAGTGTATGCTACGCCTTGTCATTGGGGACGCGTGGAGGATGCATTATACTAATTTTTGGTATAGAAATTTAAGGTCAGAATCGAGGATCCACCTCGCCGTCGTCATATGGTTTTCTTGGGTGGCGCGGTGTTGGCCAACATCATGGCGGATAAGGAGCATATGTAAGTTCGCCCACGTACCGCACTAATGTTAACTTTTGATTCTGTGATCTGTAAACTAACTACGACGTAGGTGGATTTCGAAGGATGAGTGGGAAGAGCAAGGACCTCGCATTTTGGAGAAATTGGGCCCAAGATGAAGAGTGATTAAGGGTCATGTGTTTGTTCTATACTTGTACGTTTAGTCTGTCCATTTCGCATTATATATTGCAGCTATATATTTCTACGTGACTAGACGTTATCACGTACCGCGGAAACCGCTACTGTATGTGACGATACAGGAATATTATTGAGATAGCTCTTGTCCTTCAATCTACTGTACCTGCGCAGCTACCCACGCAGCTGAGAGATATACTATAACCCCGAGCAATTAACGAATGGAGAGGAACGGCTGAGCTAGTTCCTGTCAGCCGCTCCTGCTGCTTCAGTCCAATCATCTGTAGCAAAATCTCCCATTGACCATTCACTCTGGTTACCTTATTTGAAGGAAAACATTGCAGTCAAAATATCAAACAAACTTGCCCGATTCGAGTAGTTACGACTACTTGACGCTATGCCAATCATGCCGATCGACGGGAAAAACGAATGAGCGCACGACAACGAGTAATCAAAAAGCACAGCAACCAATTATCTATTGTGCAGCCGCTATTACCAGGATTTGCCTGAATGGCAGCGAGATGCTTTGGACAAGACGGAGTGAGATGGAGTTCACCAGGACGACGAGGACCCTAGACACAAATACCTTTATTAATCGACGGCGGCGCACGGATATTTTGATTGCATTCGTCAGTATGTGAATGCCAGGAAGGATGTAAATGAAATATGAAACATGTGTGTCTTGCAGTCCTGTGATCTCAGTATCGTTCTTCTTGGAATCTGTTTACACATCGTCTGCTATATATTTCGATTCCCACGGACGGCTTTGTGGTCAGCACGTTTTTCCAGGTCCCACCCAAATGGTTTGAATCAGGAGCATGGATGACGCAGTGTCTTGCATGTAAAGATGGGCGTGCCGTGACTTATTGGTCATATCACGATTTGCAACAGTTTTGTTTATTATAATTGATCTTTTATTTTGCTGATACCGCATTCTAAGAATTACATTCGTGCTGAAGGACCCGAATCTAGCGCTTATCGAATCTGACAACTTCTATTGTACATTTACAGTAGCGAAGATTCAGCATTCTCGTTGATCGCTTGGTGGCGTTATAAGCGTTCTCAGAGACACGAATTAGAGCCTAACTACTGAGTAAAAATTAGCATAGCATTTGTCAGCCGGTCTTTTTTCATAATTTCATGCATTAAAAATGAGTGAACCAGGCCATGTGGATGCCAGCGTCAGCGTCACTATGCCGACCGTAGTAGTTCCATCTACCGTCGTCAAACCAGAAGCCACACTTTCCTCGAAGCGAGAGCGCTCTGAATCACGGACGCCGTCACCTTCGCGCTCGATATCAGGGCCACTGGTGGATGAGAACATCCAGCTCCCAGAACGCCACGGTTCTGCGGTGCCCGAGCAGCCAAAACGATTTCGACGAAAACCGTCACTAGCCGCGGCAGAAGAAAAAGGCCGAAATAAGCGCATGTTTGGAATGCTTCTCACGTCGCTTGGAAAGTTTCAGGAAGAAACGAGTCGTTCGCGTGTCACCAGTAAGCGCGAAGAAGTGGAGAAAAGGGTGCGCGATCGCAGAGGAAAGAGTCACTCGATATGGAACGACAGATACGCGAAGATCGGCTTAAACGGAGTCGACTGGCCGAGTATCGGAGGACTCACAGTGCATTAAGCAGCAAAACTGCGATGATGCGCGAGCATGCCCCGCTACTTGAAGACTGCAACAGTCCCAGTTGTATACTACAAACCGAAGATACTGAGAAAAAAAGAAGAGGAGACCATAGCAAAACAAATGGAAGAGATGGAGTATAAGATTAAGCAGGATTGGGATGACTTTTATGTCAAGTTCCCAAAACAAGAGTTTAGTGAGCCTGTCCTTGGTAGGACGGAGCCGTCAGAACCGGTTCAGACAGATGGACAGCCTGCCGATACTAATGGAAGTGAAATGGGGTAAAAGTCCGACGAGGCAGAAGATGAGGACAGTAGCGGCGTTGAGCTTGCTGCTCCGAGACCTATGTCCTCATGATCTGTTCTTAGATATACTGTAGAATTTGACGGTGAACGGTTGTTCCACATCTGGCCTAAATGTGTCACTGTTGTTCGTTCGTCTCTCATCGCAAAGAAATCTATACTACAATCCAAAGTGCCAAATAAAAATCTATAATACAATCCTATGTCCCATGATGAGTCCACAACTGTTACTCCAAACTCATGAATGCAGCCAAATTCCAATTATCGATTCGTTGTATCGACTAGATGATCATGACACACTTCCCAATTCGCCTTCAAGTCATGCATGGTTTTCTCCTGCGGCCAGACCTTGACAACTCCCTCGATCTCCACACCCCCAGACACTCGAAACAAGTAATGCAGGAGCATATCAGAGAATAGCCATGACATTCGGCCCTTACTGAAATGAATGAAATCCTTATATTCGCTTGTCGCGCCATACGCAAGTCTGGACCAGTCGAATATCTCCATGTTGAACCTCGTGGTGACAAGGGAACGCAACATGCGGTCGATGGACAAAATACCTGCATCTTCATCTTTGCCTTCTTTACGAACGTTGGAGGACCGATACATCATTGGCACGTTATCCCCGAAAACATCCTTCATGAACTCGACAAACTTTATGAACCGCTTGGATACAAACCGCAGTTGATCCATAGTTAAGGGTTGCCTTGGGCGCCCGATTACAAACTTCGTCCGATCCTTCTCCGGCAAAGCCTGCATCTGGTAAAAATGGGCACCAGACAAAAATGCAACTTGATCCCATAGCCCAGACTGCATCAGTATCAAGTCAGGTCCGGATCCAGAAGGTCCGATGACTCTATGCATTGACACCGGTTTGAAGATCTCTTTGAACCGGTCTTCGAAACTGACGAATTTCATGGGCATCCACCACCATTCTGGGCGGAATGTATACATTCCCGCGATATGCCACTGCACAAAGGTGATGTTGATGAGGGGGATATGGCAATATGCCGTAGTCTGCTTCGTGAGATGTGGGCCGCCGCCGTCTTCGACGAATGGCTGTCCCATGTCCTCGCATATGTATTGCAATTGATTCCGGTCAAGGGAGTCGCCCATCAGTAGGATGCGCCGGTTCTTGGTCCAGGACATGTGCAGGCGGACGAAATCGTCTTGCGCGGTCAGTTCCGGCTCTGGATGACGACTTTCCTTGGCATCCGCGACCTTTTTGAGATACGCGTAGTACGCTCTCAACATTCGGAACCAAGGAACAGGCGCTGTGTTCAAGATTACATCGTCAACTGTGCGATTGTTGAGTAAAATGTCGCCCATATCTGCCGGATGCGGATACGCAGTCTCTGGAAGCTCTGGGAGATCAAAGAAGGACGGGTAGAATGGAATCCAACGGGTCTCCTCTCGATCTTCGGTTGTGTACATATATCCCGGCATTTTATATGGGTCAACGCATTCACGTGGAGTCCGGACTGTGGGAGCATTTCTCATGAGCTTTGTGGTCAAGACACTGGCGCCAAACGAACCATATATTCTCGCAGAGTAGTACAAGTTAACGGCGAAGCATAATGCAGCAAACACGATAAGGACCAGTCGTGTCTGACGGATGGGACGCAGACGCATTGGAACAGCTCGTGGAGGAGGCACTGGAAAGAGAAGCTCTAGTACGAGATGGACAGTACAGGTTCGACCATTTGTTGCTCTGTAAATACTCTTGAACAACAGGGTTGCAGCATCGAGCCGCACGGTATTGCCGACACTTGTTGTACCTTCATGGGTATGGTACATCCAGTTTAGTCCCAAAAAACTCTATTTTTGTTTCATAATTTTGACTGCATAACTCTCACATATTGGTGGAGATATACAACATATTTGATCATAATTTTGGACGTATATATCGTCTGTTAAGTATTAAGAAAACAATGCATATATCAAGACCCAAAATCAATTCCTCACCCTTCGCATTCGCTTCTCCATTATGTGACCTCTTCGATCCTCGTCCCATTGATATTTCTAACTAACTGGTGGGATTTAGTGCAATTGTAGTTATCGAGAAAGTGTGTTGTAGTTGACGTGTCAGATACGCGTTTTGTCTAAAGCAAACTAGCTTCAAAAACAATACACTAACCATTTTAGGTAAACCAAACCCTTACCCTTTACAAAACCCTAAAACCCTGTGTTGCATAATTCGGTTGTCCCATAGTTAAGGACCCTCGTACCCCCAATTTTCTTCGTGGTAGAGGTCCCTCAATTATTAATTTTTTCAAATAAAAATTGGTGCAAACGACTTACAGTAAAGCGCCTATGAGGTTATTTACGTTTTTAAGGGACTATGTATGATTCTGTTAACGTAATAAAATCTTGTTGTGGGAGTAGTTACAATTTCGGGACTAAACTGGATGCACCATACACAGCAAACACAGCAGGAGTTCTACTTATTAAAAAGACTCAACTTAGTCGTTTCATCCTCGAGCCGAAACGCGTTATTACAGGCCATCCCCTAAAAGACTAAGGCTGTTCCTGAGCGGAAGCTCGCATCCGGAGAAAACTTTGCTCAATCTGCCGCCGCGCGCCCGAGGCAGCGCATTAGCTAACTCACAACTTTATTTTGCCGATGAAGTCTTCGTGTCATATTGTTCGCAGAACATCGAGATCAGCCCTAACCACGACGCCCTGGTTGCGCGACATGTTTTGCCTTCTACCTTCGTTCTTGCAGCCAAAGAGGCAACAGCGGTGGAGATTCTAGACATGAACAAGCGGATCTCCTTCCGTTGCAAACTTATTCGACCACAACCGACCAGTTCGTCAGGGATGGCCCAGTGTCGCCGGATGTGAAATGACATGAATCTTTTTTGTTTTCGCTGCCTGAAAATACCTACAGCGGATTTTCGCATCTCCATGCTGGGACGGCGTCTCATTACAGGAACTGCGCGGTCAATTATCCCTGATGACGAATACATATGAACTGTTATGCCACGTCTATCATCAGATATGTCAAAATCTCCCCAATTAGAGACGGGACGTTCGTGTGTACTCTGTATAACTTCTATGACTATGCGTACTTTTCAATCAATGCTCTCATTGAGCTCTTAGCCTGGTCAAGATACCACCCTCCACCGAACAGCGCCGCATGATTCAATTCGTGAAATAGTCTATAGAGACGAATGCGGTCCTCATATTCATCCCTCGGTTCCTTCTCTGGTACAAGTTCGTGGTACCGCTTGTAAAATCCACCTGAGCTGAATCCACCAAACATCCGCATAATGCCCAGTTCGAACTCAGAGTCAGCGTAAAACGCACATGCGTCGTATATAACTGGAACCGTCTCGCCTGTCTCGGAGTCGTTTATTGCGCCCGCGTTGCCGGCCCATAAATCGCCATGCACTAACGAAGGGGACGACTTAATCCCATCTAACAGCCGCGGGACCACTTTCTCCACGACCTTGTTGCCCAATTTATCTAAGTCAATGTCACGCCCATTAGCCCTCGTGTTTTCATCGAGAATAAACTGCAATCTATGCACGCCGTAGAATTCCGACCATGTCGTCGTCGGCGGGTTCGGCATCTCGGTAGCTCCGCAACAACTGGGGAGACCGTCCGGTAATCCGTACGCATCGCTAGTAGCCTCTGCATGCAACTTTGCCAATTTCTCCGCCAATTTGCGCTCCCAATCTCTTCCAGACCCAGACCGTAAGTCCTTCAAAAAACTCGCAACAACGAAATACTGCGATCCATCGTTAAACAGTCCTGACGCAACAGGATCGGGACAGAGGCCCGGAACTGCTTTGGAGATTAGTTGTAATGCGCGATATTCGCCCTCGATTAATTTTTTTGACCTGGCGTATTTAAGGAAATATGTTGGTACACCGCATTTATTGATATGTGTTGTGGTGCCGAATGAGGCTCTGGAGTGGAATGAGGAGGGGATCGTGTAGTCTGTTGCAGGACCTGGGAGTGCAGAGAGGACTGCGGGATTGAGATCGAGCTGGCTCATGCTAGATCCAAAGTTGCCCATATATCAATGGAATTAAAGTTATGTTAAACGGCAGAATTAAATAGAGACAGATCGGCATTCAGATGTAAGGTGGGTAGGCTGCTCCTCTCGACGAGTATGATGTCAAGTGATGTTCGCGATAACCAATATGACTTACCTACATATTGATTCCATTTAGAACGGACCCTAAACCTCAAGTTGATTAACATGTGAGAGTGTGTCATTTAATCGTTATCATTTTGGCAAATACGATCTTTTAAGCCAAATTAGGCTACTGGGCAATACATGATAGTGACTTGCTTTATATCCAATACCGAACTCCGTCATCGGGACAGACTCTTGCAGTCTCAACCCTGACACCTTCTTCACCCCAGAGAGCACGCTCCATCACCAGTTATCAATCCAAAAAAATAATTGCAGCGCCAACGATTCCAGTGTGGTCTCCCACAACTGTACTAAGGAGGCCCAAAGAAGCTTAACGTTTGCTGATCGAACGGGGAACTGTGTTCTCTTCTTGGTATGGCCGCAACTGCAGATTGATAACATTTGGTCGTGGACATTCCACAATGTAAAACTGCCAGACATGTTACGTATTATAGCTAGTAATACAACTGGCTTGCAATCAAAACAAGACTCAATTCGTTCTTAGAAGCTATAACACAATTAATCGTTATAATTTATACTAAAATGTCAATTATAATGTATGGTAGACGAGGTCATCCGCGACACCACCATAGAAACGAATATTAAGTGGATTGCGGCTATTTAATTTCTTATTGAATAATTTTATGGAATTTAAGCATGGAACTTGAATTGATACATCCCGATACAGTCTATGCGTGAAGTGCGCCAGGACTGACAGGAGTGCTCTACCGTTACCATCGCTATTCGGCGTGACCTTGAACTTTGGATTTTGTGCTGACCACTGCGCGAATAATTACGTTGTGAGACCGTTAATGATGATATTCTTGTAGCCGGTCAATTCAATGAGTTGGCGTTGTGAGTGTCGGTGATGGAGACTACTGGAGGCTTTTTCACGTATTACATATGGCAATGTAGATGCATCTCTAGAGATAGATCCAGTCAACATGAGGACGGCGATTAGACATTTCACAGTGGGTTAGGGCTTTTATGAGTCGAAGGATCTGGGTGGAACAGACTCGCGCGCATCCTCGCGGACCATCTATTTATCGGAGAGTAAGACAGAACCAGACTTTTTACGGAATACAAGGATCTGTTCAAACTTCAAATCGATTTCTGCTTGCTGCACCTCCGAACTGATATCTTTCAAAGAAGGTCTTGAAGCTTCGATCGGGCTTATAGCGACATTGGGTTGTGGCGCCAATGATCACGCAACGTGAACTCTGCATTGAAGAGGAACATAAACGACGTGGTGAAGGTCACGCAAATGTTAACGAGGGAACTTTATCACTGGCCCCGGTACTCGCGACACAGACACTACCGTGCGCTATCCTGTTGTATTGACTCCTTGACTGTCAGAGAAACAGCCGACCAAATTTATTGTGACATTTACGCCTGGCGTCGTGGGGATTAAAGTGTATACACGTACCAGGAGCTGAGCAGTGGCCGCAATGCTTATGCTTATATGGTGCATGAAGTTTCCATCGCTATGTTTCTGAAGGTTGCGTAACAACATCGTTGGCACTCGCGATGCATTATGGTGAGCTGCGAAATGCATTCTTTGCAAGAAATGGTTATTGACACAGCGCTCGTGCCACATCTAAAATAGTTGCAGAGCAATATTTGTTCACAATGGAAGCGTCTTTGGACTCGCGTCTGCCGGCTCTCGACGATTCGCGTTTCCAAATGTGTCTCAAAATGTGCTGCTTGAAGATAACATTAAGGGACGGGGCGTAGAACTGACAGTAATCGTTTGTATAGATTAGCTCTCAGTGGAAGATCATTTTCAAATCTTGGCACTGATCCCTGCAATGGCATCCATGTTTGCTAGCATCATCCTGACAACAAGAAAGTGTGGTGGAGTCTTGATAGCGTGGATGTTTAGTGCTGATTACAGGTATTAGTGAGAGTTCACTGATTACATAGTCTGGGCTAATCCTCGGGTCTTTGAACCTTCGGAAGCCGCAAAGGATAGATGTTGACTTTGAACGCGACCCTGCGCATAAGGTCATCCCCGCTTCGACGCCACACCCAGGATGTCTATGTGAAGATTCATGAGTCAGCGTAAAAGGATTTTAGTGGAAGGGCATGGTTGGCGCCCCACGAATATGAGAGATGGGATGACCGTCATTGATCGACGTCCGGTTGAGGAGTAGATGACGATCATTGAGCTATGAAGCTAGAAGACAAATTGAATTTGTCTAAGTTCACGACATTTTGGCCAGGAGGCCGTTTCTTGATATTACTCGGAAGCTAGCGGTTGTCCCACTGACTTCCAGTTGGTTGCATTTGCACTGAGCGATAGACGAGCCACACTAGTTCTGGCAACCAATGCGACGAATGTGTAGGCATAGACTACAATTCAGCACAATTCAGCCTCGTTAACATTCGTTGTGTTGTTTAGTGTCATTCGCAGCTATCGCATGAGAACCATCCTGCGAAAGTTCAGGGTGGTTTGGCCCAATTAAGGGTCTCTCGTGGCAATATTTCGCGGCACAACTGCTCAGCATATCGTATGAATTACTTAATGGAGGACCCAAAGCAAGATCATAATCGTTGTTCCACTATCAGGATGCAGCTTCCATGTGAGATCTCTGCGATCGTGCGTGTCACGTTTGTTGTAATGGCCATATATATAAATAAAACTTCAGCGTGACATGTAGCCAAAATAGTCAGAGGGATGCAGCGTCTCAGGGTTCACAAAACACAGATTTCATCCCCCCTGCTTCGCATTATATTCGGAGGTGGTGATGTGAATCGCAGTTGGAGCAAATAGGAAATCGCATACAGCCGCACGTGGTTCGAGAAATTCGCCCCTGACCGGAAACAAATGGCTTTGGTTTAGGGTTAAGCACTACGCAGCTGCATTTATGGCGCAGTCGCACAATAATGCAGCTGCTAAGGGCTAGGGTAGTGGATTGATGTCCCATGTTGCCATAACTACATATCGCCATTTTTGAGCAACAGTCTGGCACTTACCAGGCAGATGTGCAGCTTCCCTGGGAGACCAAACTAGCACCTTGATATTCTCTGTGCGCGAGCACATGTTTTGTGGGACCAAAGGCACCTCTCTCCGAATATCTGTGCTGTGTGTTAGTCTGGCTTACGTTTTGCCTCCCCTATCCCCGAGGTTGATCTCCGAGCGACGACTGCCGCCAACAAGTCAACTGGTCGCTGGTGACGAAAATACTTCGCGTAATACATTGCTTCGTTCTCGTCGTGTCTTCTGGGGTAATTTAGCAGGTTTCACGGTCGAGATTTAATTTGTATTGTCGTTGTGATCACGGACAAATGTCTGAGTGCTTTCACAATCGCAGGATACTGAGCCCTTTTGTTGCTCCTGCCGTTGAAGCGCGAATATTAGCAGCTTTTTCATTGTATTTTTGCCGATAAGTGGTGTCACAAAAACTTAGGCACTAGTGCGGTGGGCCGAGGCGACAGACAAAGACTCTGCATGGGCAGACCATCACCGCATCGAGGGCGAATATTCCTGATTCAAAATCGTCGAGAATTCTGAGCGTCAGTGACATGGAGAATGAAAACAAAGTACCTCTTGGAGTTATGGCGAGTGAGACTGCAAACCAAGTTGAAGTAATAAGTGCCTATTCAGTATTCATTCGTTTGTCTCGTTACTAATGTTCATAGACTACGATCTCTTCTCCTCGGCCGTCGTCAGCAACGTCGCCGAACACTCTGCGGTCAAAACGCGCCAGTGAAAAGTTACATGAACCGTCACCTCGCCAACGGTCACAGTTTGGTGAAAATCCAAATCTTGCTGCCATTGACAATGACAGTCGAAATAGTCAGGGCCGTCATATGTCACATTCACACGGGCGAGCACCACACAGCCACCAACATGGCCACCTGCATTCCCCTATTCTATCACGACCAAGGGCCAAAGACAGCATTATATCCAAGCCATCACCGACTCCAGATACTAATTCCGCAATATCAGAGGGCAAGGCACTACGGTCACTAAATGCTTCGACCTCGTCAATATCGCCGCAGCCACTGGCGGCGACCTCACGGCCGCGATCAGTATCACCTACGAAACCATCACCTAAGGTTCTCCCACAATCCTTCTTTGACTGCGACCTACAGGATCTGCTTATACTAATTTCATCGATGCTAAGCGAACTAATAAGATTAAATGACGCGCTGCCGCTAGTTCCTTCACAGCTAACGCGTTTCCATTCACGAGCGCCCCCATTAATCTCTCATCGCGACTATCTCCATCGGCTGACACGGTTCTGCTCACTCGAGAAGTCAACATTGCTGTCGATGGTCTTTTATATCGATCTACTCTGCGCCGCATTTTCATCTTTCACAATAAATTCTCTAACTGTTCATCGTTTTTTAATAACAGCGGCCACAGTTGCAAGCAAAGGTCTTTGCGATAGTTTCTGCACGAATGCACATTATGCTAGGGTCGGTGGTGTCTCTCTCGCTGAGTTAAACTTGCTTGAGGTTGAGTTCTTAGTGAGGGTCGGCTGGCGAGTGGTTCCGGCAGTAAAGACGTTGGATGAGTATTACAGACGCATGGTGGCGCGTATGGGCCCCGTATACGTGTTGGAAGTATCAGAACCAGAGCGACCGCTGGTACCGCAAGCTGAACAGCAGGGAAGATGATACGAGGTGGCAGTGAGGGCGATGCATCTTGACACCACGTCCTGATAGAACGTCGCACGAAATCAATAATTTTCCAATGCTTGGTGTCTTACCGAAAAAGAAAAAGAAAAATGAGTGTTGTTAATCATAGAGCGTATCCGGTTGAGTATTTTCTTTGTCCACGTTGATTGTTATATTTTGGAATTCTGCCTGCATTTTGTTTATCTATGAGAATTTTTCGTTTAGCATGGAGTGTGTAATGTACGTAAAGATAGATTTAGTTTCCCGATATGTGAACGTCCATGATACAATAGCAGTCTATCGTGGTGATCAATTGCCATCATTTATCTAATGGTATAGGTTCATAAAATAAAGGGATATAAAATGATTTGCTATACTGAGATGGCCCGTCGCTTTGGTCGCGGTTTATTTTGCCGATCGCGATGGCAAAACAAACTCAGCGCAGCTGGTTTCCACCCTAATCCACCATCTTCCCGCCCCTGACACTAAAATATGCACTGCACATTCAGTGCCACTTCGCGCATGAATGTTCAACGACTTCCCTATTCTCAGCGGGTTATCCAGATTTGCATCGATGATAGCGGAAGATGATTTGTTGCCGTACCTACGTAGCGACGATCGACACGGTCAGCTGGGCGCACTGCGGTCGCTGAAAAACTCGGTCATTGGACACAGCGATCAAAAGGCTTCGTATCTCGATCGTGGGGTTCTCGATGATTTGCTAGCTATAATCGGCACACCGCAAGATGGAGTCAAGGATCCAATATCTGACGAGTGCCGTATCCAGGCTGGTGTCGTCTTAGGTAGCTTTGCTTACAGTAAGTGATGCCGCAAGAAATTGGAAGAAAATGGACCATAGATTGACAAGTATCCAAGGTGATCCCGAGATTTCCTCGCGATTATTTACGCCCGCGACATTATCGACCTTGGTGAAGGTACTGACACAGTACTCGCCCCCCGCGTTATTAATTGCTAGTTTACGAACTCTGACGGCGCTGCTGACATTACGGCTGACGCCGTCTCTAGTGCAGCAGTTTCCTGATCTCGCGAAATCGTTGTCAGAGCTGATATCCCATTACTCGACCGCTTGTTTCGCAAATTATGCGCGACAGGATGTACAGGTACTCACGAATCTGTGCACTCTCGTCCCCCTTATTTCGCCATCACATTCCTCCACTCAGTCTGTGAGCTCGGAGCTGACGGGTCCACTATTCGATCTCGTCTACGGCTCGCTCAAGGGCTCACAAGCATCTGGCCTGGTCTTTGATAGCAAACTGAAATCAACTGCAATCCTCGCATTAGCACACGTTCTAACACCTACAGCCGCCCGCGAAATCGCGGCCGCTGGTCCGAAATTCACAAACCCTTTACTGGCGCTTTTGCGCGCGCCCGACACAGCAACGCGGCTATCAGCGGCTTCGCTTCTGACGGCGCTGTACACGTCCGGCAAGCCTGAGATCACATCTACTTCTGGCGTGACGCGCGCACCGCAGATTACAACGCTGGCGCTTACACTTGTGCCGACGCTCATGAAGTTGCTGGATGATACTATTGCTGCACCGGATCATGGACGAAAATGCGATCCTAGAATCTTGCATACCCTCGCGATCTTGTGTCGTGAAGGGGGGGATGTGACCGATCGGTGCGTGGAAGCTGGGCTGATTAAGAAAATTGTCTCGATCATAGTACAAGTTGCTCCCAACAATCATTTCGCGCCTGGACGTATCTTTGAGACCGACGGCAAGTTATTATCAAGCAGCTTGCTCTGTTTGTCTGCGTTGGGATTATACAACGAGGATTATCGCAAAGCGATTATTGAGGCTGGCGCACTCAGTGTTGTTGTCGCTGTTATGAACACGGCCAATACACCTGCTACTAGGGAAGTTAAGATTGCTGCATGCCATGTTTTGCGCACTTTGTCGCGCAGTGTGAGATTACTGCGGACAACGATGGTTGAAAGTGGGGTTGTTTGCGGTATTGTGGATCTCCTGGGCGACGCGTCGGCGGAAGAAGAGCGGCCATTGTTGGAGAACGTGGATAACGTCGGAAGCGAGCCGGAGCAGATGGATGACGAGCCGGTACATACGACTGTTACTGAAGTAGCGGCAGAGGAAGACGAAGAAGAAGAAGATTTAGAAGTTCGGACAGCTGCAATGGCAGCGGTCTGTAATCTCGTCCTCGACTTTTCGCCGCTACGAAAACCAATTTTGGATAAAGGCATCTTGCCGCTCGTCGTCTCCGGTGCCAGATCACGGTACACTCCACTACGTCTCAATTCCACGTGGGCGCTAAAGCACATGGTCTTTGGCGACGATATGGAGACGAAGGCGTGTGTGATGTCACACCTTGGCTTCCCCCTCATCATCAAATTATGCGACGACAAGGAAATTCAAGTTCAAGAACAAGCACTAGATTTCCTCCGCAATCTTACTGCGCGAAGTGAGACGTACATCGACATGCTGTTTGATAATGTTGGCGTGGATGAAGTATTCCACCTCGTGGACTGCAAGCTATCCCTTCGTCCAGTCCCACCAATTGACGAGTCGGAACAAGAATTACTCTCCACGCAGCCGTATTACACCAAAGTAATAATTGCGGCTGCATACATTGTCGTCCACATTGCAGCAGGCTACGATCGTCACAGAGAGACAGTCATTGCGCATGAGGCCGTGCTGCGGAAAATAGTGCAGTTAATGCGTCATGAGAATTACGAAGTTAGATTAGCCTGCGTGTGGACGCTTATAAATCTAACATGGGTCGAAGAACCCAACCGGGCGCCAGACGATGTTGCATCGGCAGGACAAATCCATACCGTATCCCCAGCCGGCGGCCAATCATCGGAGCAGGTGCAGCAGGAGCAAAGCGTCTCGTCATTCGCCGAGCTCTATTTCGCGGACATTTACCGACGCCGGGCAATGACACTCGTCCGACTCGGTGCGCGGGAGCAATTAGAATACTTAAAGCAGGACCCAGTTCTTGACGTGCGAGAGAAGACAAAGACAGCGATTTACCAGATGGACAGTTTAGTTGGACGGTCTCCGCTAAGTGCTGAGGACGAGCAGGACATCGAGGCGGGCCTGAGTCGTGGCGTTGAGGACGCAGGAGATGCCATGCAAATTGATTCGGAGTTGCACGCGTAACGGGTAATTGATTTGTCTACGGAATGTACATTATTTAAAGAATGTTACAAGAATTTCGCGATTTGTTGTGCTCTTCCCGAGCCCGGAAGTATGCCAGACGCATTCAAGTTCTACGTCTTAACAACGTCTTTAAGAGTCGTATCTAACGTCATCAAAATTCATACCTGTAAATAATCGTATAAGAACATTAAACTATACTGCATATTCATACATGCATGACAACTGATAAAGCCAGCACATGCCGGCTAGCACTGTCTAGACACATCAATCAATCTCTTCACACCAACCATCCAATGGCCACATTCATCTGTCCTCGTCGTGAACAAGTTAATTTGCACAGCATACGCCGTCTCAAAATCTCTAGCTTTCAGGGCTACATTGATCGTTAGCTGTCATACATTTTTCGTTTTTCGGCATGTCCGCGAATCTCACCTTTCGCCAAAATAACCATCTCTCGGACCGTCTCTTCGGTCAATAGATCGCTGTTATTCAAATGGTCGAACAGAATATTCAACCGCTTCTCGGCGTCATTGACTTGTCTGGCGACAGCAGGCTACATATTACCTGTTAATATCTAATGTTCATCGCATTATTAACAACAAGAGAAAGATGCCGTACCGGAACCATCTGCTTAACACGCGCCATCTCCGCGCTCAAAATCTCGTAAATCACAGCTGAGTCACCCGTTATATGGGATCGATCACCTGGCGCTACAACTCGTTATAATCTAGACTATCAAGCAATCACAATCTACTTACGATACTTGGGCGGCTGCGCTGGACTAGGAGGAGCAACAACCGACTGCACAGGCGTTGCAGTTCTAGCAATCGACGCCGGTCCACGAACGTGTGGTACAGATGGAGCACTCGCGGTTGAAGGCTGAGGCGGTGGCACGAACGACGAAGTCTGTGGTGGCGCCGATGGTGGGGGAACTACCGAAGGCGGCGGTGCGACTGGTGCGTAAGGGTTGTGCGGTCGCTGCGGCTGTTGCTGCGTCTGAGGCGGTGGGGCGTACGAATGCGCCGGTCGGGCGGGCTCAGTGGTCGATAATGGCACATATTTGCTTGCTGTCGTTGGTGGTGGGAAAGCGACTTGGGTGGGCGGTGGTGGAATCGCGGAAGCTATAGTAGGAGCTGTGGATGGCACAACACCGACAGGCTGTCCAGCAGAGACGAACTCAACCTGCAGCGCGTGAACATTGACAGCAGCCTTGACTGCCGGCGGGGACTGGACTGGCGAGACAGTCACTGACTGTGGGGCCTTGGCGTTGATCGGAGGAGGCCCGATGTTTGTCGTTGGCGGTCTTCCAAAAGCTGGGGATGAACTGGTGGCAGGAGCATACGGAGCATGGACTGGAGCAGCTTGCGGCTGGCCAGGGAACGGAGACAGTATAGGCTGGTTCGTGACAACTGGAGTCGCTTTCCTTGACGAAGTCGATGATTTCAACACAGGCGCGTCATTCCAGTGACCGGCATCCCTGTTGTTTCCCGTAATTGCGGAGGTTGGTGGCGGCGGCAATGGTGCTTGCTCGTGAATTATTGTAGGAGGCGAGAGAACTGGTGGTGGTGGCGCAGGAATCGTAATACTCGATCTATATGCGTGGCCGTACGGTTTTGATGACGGAGGCTCGTAGGTAGCTGATGGTGCTGGCGGCGCCGTAGTTGTCGATCCAGATCGTTGGTACGGGTTCGCAGCTGGCGCGTATGCGGATTTAGTGGTAGCAGTTGGTACAGGAACACCAGCGGGCGCTAGTGGCATCTGCCCATAACCTGCGGTCGACATAGTATTATAATAAGAAGTCGACGCAGCATGACCATACCGAGACGCATATTCAGTGGTTACTTCCGGCACAGCAGAAACCGATTTCGCAGCAACCGACTTCGCACTCGCTTTGGCTACTCTCTCTTTCTCCAAGGATGCAAGTGGGTACTGAGTCGGGAGTAACACCAAATACTTGTGCGCCAAATCCAAATACCCTTGGCTAGCGACGATATTCGCATACTCTCTGTAGGCTTCATACAGCGGTGCTAAATTCCAATCACCAGATCCGTCAGTCTTTTCTCCCGCGTCCGTGTACTTGACAGCATTTCTGAACACAGTGACTTTCTCAATGAAATCCTGCAATGACTTAATATGGATTGCAAATGGCGACAGCTCACCAGTCGCGCTCTTCAACGCTTCATTTTCTGCTTCAGCCAACTCCTCAATCCAGATGCCAATTACCTTCTCAAGCTTCGACCCAGCAAGGAAACACAGCGCAGCATTCTGCCGCAGCTCTGATGATTTCTCTGCATTGGCATCCTGTCTTGCCGCGCTTAATCTCTCACCCAATTCAGCCATCGATGAATTGAAGTCAGAATCGGTAGCGAACGTGCACAGTGCGACAACCACCTCCTTCCAATTCTCAAGATCAGCATTGGTGACCAAATCAGACAAATTCTTGCCAACAATGGATGACAAAACTCGGATATATGACGGTCCCTTGATGTTTTTCTTGAAGTACGCCTGCTGGACTCTCTTTCGGCACTCATCGTCCCCAGAAAGAGCAAGCATAAAAGCATCTGACAAACGGTCATCTTTCAAGCAAATATCAACCGCAGCAGAGAAGTTACCCAGGACCAATGCCTGCGTGATCAATTTATCTGCGTCAGCAGTCTCGCTGTTGAAAATAGTGAAGGGCCCTGTCGGAACATTAGGAATATCGGTAGCTCCATTAGTTAGCGTCGGCAGCGGAGATATACTGCTCAAGAATGGATCAGCGGCGGATGAATCGCCAAACATGGAATCAGATGCTTCAGGCATTGTGGACTCCCCTGATTTGTCGGTCGAGTCTCCGTTAACCACCTGTGGCTCATCCGTAGACAATCCTTCAAACTTCTTAAACAAGTCCTCTAGCTGTTCGGGAGTGTATCCCAAATAATCGACAATCTTCCGCTTAGGATCCTTCTCATAAAGCGCCAACAACACCTTCCAATCATGCTTATCCCTATCTGACACCGCAGTCTCGGCCCGCGCCTCCGCAATCGAGGTCAAATTCTGACTCTTCAACGCCTCCTCAAACTTCTCCGTCTCCGACGCCATCTTCGGCTCAATCACAAATCTATTGATTTTAACAATTGACTTTGTCGTCGGTATTTGGCTTTTGTCAAGCTGGAGACTCACAAGCTTTCCGCCAAATCCAAACGACGCTCCCACAGGTCGACGAAGCCATTTAGGCGGCTGTTTAAGAGAGAACGTAGGCTGCTGAGTATCCACGTATGAAGGCGCATTCCAAAAGTCGTTGCCTTCTGGTTTTGGTGCCGCGGCGACTTGATCTGCTTTGTTCGTGTTTTGGATAGATTGCACTGTAATCTTCCCGTCGAACGAGGCGCTCGCGAAAAGTTCGGGATTTCTAGCATACCATCGAGTCTCGAAGGTCCAGTTCGTCGCGATCGGGAATTCGCCAAGGACTTCGCCGGACTGCGGATTCCACAACATTGTGCGATTGTCTTTACCACTTGAGAGCAATAAATCGCTGTCGCGCTCACACCATGAAAGTGACAAAATACCCTTATCATGGCCGCTAAGAATCTTCTCGGGAGCATTCGCATTTCGCAAATCCCAAATGAGAATAACGGGCGAATTGTCGTCTTCAGAGGCAGTAATCAATTTAGTAGACTGCACTGTTATCAATACCAAATCCTCACTTTTCAACTTTGTGACAACTTACATTATCAGGATGCCAAACAACGCTGCTAACACCACGTCTACCGCCGCCGCCAGGTCCCGGATAGAATAAATGTAGCACCTCGCGTTTGTTCTTGAGGTCCCAGACAGACGTGAACCCGGTGTTTCCAGCTGTAGCCAAGATATGCGCGACCGACCTATTCCACGAGACTGATTCTATTTCGTCAAGACGAGAGGAAGCAGTTCCAGGTTTTAGAGGTGCACTTGGCTTGTCTAAATCCCAGACGAGGATCTACATGGTTCATTAGTTCGATCGTTCCATTAATGTCATCAATGTCGGAAATTATTTGTGACCATACCTCGCCCTTTGATCCGGCTGATGCGAGAACGTTGGCCTGAACAGGGTTAAAATCCAAGCTCTTGATGGCACCGGTGTGGTTCGTCGCCGATAAAATGGGCCCGGAGCTGTACAGGAGTCAGTCATCATAACCAATTATCGTCACCAATTGAATTCAAAATAGCCCAACATACTTCGCGTCCTTTAACAAAGCTTCAGGATCCCACAACATCAAAGTTCCGTTCTCCTGGGCACCGGCAATGAACCCGCTCGGATGACTAGCATTAATACCTCCCCAAATCAGATCATGAAATCTAACACCATCAATCCAATTAACCATTCCATTCTTTCCATTCCACGCAAAGGCACATCAAACTCACCTGGCTTCAGCTCCGACAGATATAACGGGGCTCGACAACTGAAACCCGTTTGTCGACTTATCGACAAGGTTCAGATCCCACAGCTCCAACGTCGATTTCGACGAGAAGTCAGCATCAACAGCGCCAGCGACCGTTCCGGTCGCAATAAATGGGAGCTGCGCCCCAGGCGACCACGCAAACGTTGCCGTCCTGGGGATTTCCTTCAGCTTAACCATCCTAGGACTCGAAAAAACAGTTGGATGTCAAAGAGGTGGACGGAATGGTGACTTGGCAATCCAGATTCTAGTTTCAAGCGTCAATTGCCCCGTAAGTATCCAGAAATAGATGACTGATTGAAATCCACTTTCTTTGGAAAGTACTACGGTGATGGCGGGTGAAATACTTGATGCAGTTGGCCGTGATATCGTCGCGAGACTCTGGCCACGACAGCTCCAATTCTGTGGCGCCTAGATCGACGACACAATACCCTGGCGCGATGATTCCAGGGTTAGGGCTCACATGCCAACCTCACTGCGTTTAACATACTATTCCATCTATCCAATTATAGGTTATGTGACCCTCAAACTCAGGCGACCTGTCCCACAAGTAAGTGTAGATGGCGTGACTTCCCGACAATGCTTGATAATCCGTCGCAATTGAATTCTCTATAGCGCGAGTCATTGTAAGATACTCAAGAGGTTTCGAGGTTGATTGACCGCGAAAGGGACGGATTCAGACCCGTATTGATACAGCGACATATGCAAATGGTTTCTGGCAAGGCCTATATGCTCTGAACCTCTGCTAGTTGCCTAATTCCTCTCAGGAGTATTAATACTTGGAAATAGGCTAAGGCGCGCAGGTTTAAGTTTGTCGTGGATAGCCGGACTTACGTGGCTAAAGCTGATCGATCACGGCGTAATTGGACCTAGGCACTTTTAAGTAATGCAATCAAGTTTATCAGTAAGAGAAGCAAAACGCTGAGGGGGGAAGACATGTTCTCAGATATAATGAAATACCTACATTGATGTCACTGATAGAACACTGCATTCTATCTGCTTGCCAGCGGAATAGGCCCATCGCAGCAATGATCTAATAGACTACAAGAAAGCAGACAAAATTTAGGTGTGACATTAACTATACACTATGGACCAGTAGATGTGAGCGAGACCGCGAGTGCGAGCGATATACATCAGCTCTACAGGTTACACCGGTACTCATTGCCTACCCGCAGTACTACCACCGGATTTGCTCAATTTTAGTTTTCACGAGGAGGAGCGTTTACATATGCGTGCGCGCCTCGGAAGTGTGCTGGCGAATGATGACACGCCGGCAGACATGTGTTTGTTGAGTAAATTACTACAGTCATTTATCACTCATCAGTTTACTCAATCCAGATTATAGGACCGTCTAGAGTGAGATTGCGCTTCTATTTACGCTCTTGAATATTGCCTTGACATCGTCCAGCATACGGTGGTGCATCGGAGGCATCTCCTGGTCCATATCTTGGTTTTTGGTTTTCTGTCAGCAAGTAGACGCCTTCACAATTACAGCACTGGTAGGGAGCTTGAATTGGGAGACTTATTCAAGCAGTGATAGATCCATCCAGGAGATGACTTCAGTCATTTGTTATTATTTATATTGAATCTATAGTCATTATTATAATGCAACTAATGTTTATGTGGTAGTCATTTCATATTCGTACAAACAGAGATTTCTCTGGAATACATCAAGCTGCAAAACCTTGCATTACAAATAACCTCAATCGCTTCCTACAGCAGCCATCTGAAGAACTTTCCAAACTTGGTGGTGGGAGGGTGCAGATCAACATCAACCTCTGGTCCTGGAATATTCGAATACATATCCAACTCACTCCCCTTCGGGAACGGTTTTCGTCCCGCAAAAATCCAATGACCACCAAACAAAATAAACACAATCGGAATATTAATGTACGCGATGAAGAAATCTGAGGTATCCCACATGCCCTTGATGAAGACCTGGTATCCATTGAAAATAACGACAACAAAGCACCAGAAGATTGCCCAGTACGCTGGGAACGGCTGGAATCTGTTGTAGAAGTACTTTGACTCTGCGCGAATTATGCCATGAGATTCGCAGCCGGCTTTGAAGCGGAGGAATGTCACACAGATAGTACCCCAGCAGATGAAGGTCGCAATAGAGGTCAAGTTCGAGAGCCAGTTGAGGACTGTCTGCGCACCGCTTGAGAGGGACATATACGACAGCGTGATGAAGAGTGTGGAAAAGCTAAGCGCGACGATCGGCAGGCCATTCTTCAGGGTCTTGGCGAAGATGCGCGGGGCTTGACCTCGGAGGGCCAAACCATAGAGCATGCGGGAGGTAGAGTATAGACCAGAGTCGGCGGCGGAGAATGCCGAGGACAGAACACCAGCGTTAATTATGGAGGGAAGGGCCTTGATTCCGGCGCGGTTGAATGCAATAACGAATGGAGATGCAGCAGCACCGTCGCCGGTCGAGTTGAGTAGTAATGAGTCGTTGTAAGGGACTAGCATGCCCACGATGAGAATGCCGCAGACATAGAAGAACAGAATTCGGTAGAACAAAAGGCGGGCAGCCTTGCGAATATTTGCGCGCGGGTTCTCAACTTCAGCACACGCCATTGCAAGGGATTCGACACCCCCAAACGAGAAAGCAGCTTGTAGAAGAGTCGTGAACCAACCAGTAAACTTGCCGACGCTCCCATCAACAGGATATGCTGCAAAAGCGCCCGGATTCTTCCAATCTGCATTCTATTAGCATTTTCATCGCCATCAATTATCGTAAAAATGGAGGACGCACATTGAAAACCAATACGTTTATGGTCAGGACCACCGCCGAGATCAACAACCAAACCAGCAATGATCAGTCCCAAAATCAGCAGAATCTTAATAATAGCGAAAACGAACTCGGCTTCACCGAACCATCTAACACCAAAATAGTTAATGAGCGAGCAGACGACAGAGAGCACGGTAATGTATGCAATCAAGTGGCTGCGAGGGATATCGTCGATTGCGGGGTCAATGTCCCAGAATCCGATAATGATGGAAGCAGACACGATTTCAGTCGGCAGGGAGATAACACCGGAATACCACTGCATCCATCCTAGTGCAAAGCCAGCGGAAGGATGAAGCCAGCGCTCCGCATAGTGAATGTAACCACCGGAAATTGGAGCATAACACATCATTTCAGCCTACTAAAGTTAACCAACCATATGCAAGAATCTGATATTGGAGAATAGACCCACCAAACTCTGAATCATGCCCCAGACGACCGAGCCAACAAGGCAGTACGCGATTAATGCGCCAGCTGGGCCAGAATGCACAATCGCCTTCCCGGAACCCAAGAACAGACCGGTACCGAGCGTGCCAGCGAGCGCAATCATCTGCAAATGGCGCTGCTGCATCTTACGCTGGACGCCATCATGAAGTTTGGTATGCACATCGACCTTGACATCGTCGAATGAGCCGGACTGTGCATCGTCGTAGACAGTATAAGCCGCGGGCTGCGCCTTCTCCGCGGACGGGGCATCCGCTGCATCGGAAGTCTTCTCGAATTCTTCTGCCATGGTGTGTAGTAAGTGTGAGTCCTTCTGACAGTAAACACAAACGTGCAATGACTGCGTTTTGGCTATATATATTGAGTGACAGTCGGTATCGGTAATTGATGCCGTGCACTGACACCCGAGCTCAAAGCACGGCTACTACTGCAATATTTTGATACGAACTACCCACGCGGTGCAACATAAGTCACCGTACCCCAGACCCACTGCACTTTGTTTCTGCTCTGAGCCTAATACTGGGCACGTTTCTCATCAGTGGAGCCTAAGACAGTAACTAACGCAATCATTCGCCCGAGTTGTCGTAGCGTGAGCTACGACATGTCTGTCAGTTCAGCCACCTGTTAATTCCTTCTGATAGTTGTGGACTAATTTGGATTGAATAACTGTACTACAGCTCTTTTCAGAAATTATAATTTACAGATCTTTTCAGAATCATAATTGTATGCAAATCCGCGTCGCACGGGTAGCCGTACTTTGAGTTCAGAATATCAATGAGACCAAGTGAATTATTGAAATAAAATGATGTCAGAAATCAGTGTAATCCGGAATCAACATTTGCGAGGTTCGTGACTTCGGGGATGTCCGAATACCACCCTGCATGTCGGACGCCAAGTATGGCGCCGCTTGTTCCAATAGTAAAGTTAATGAAATGAATATCATAATGAGTATCTGGCTGAAGATTAAGCAAAGTCCGAGATGTTTTCGCTGTGCGGCGCTTGACGCTGAGGTTAAGGGTTTTGCGGTACATATCCGGGTACCGCTTATCGGGGGTATCTTAGGCGGAGTAGACTTATCGATGACGCTCATCAAACTTGCTTTTGCTTTGCGAATTTTCGGGCCGGTAATTAGGCGTAAATTATTTACATCTACGTAGTTATTTTGTATGATCGCTATTACGTTTCGTCGAGAGTGGTTGCTAGAACGCCGATGTGTATGCCGGGATGTTTTAATCCTTTCAATGGGAGCGCCAGAGTCGCGAATCAAACCACATCTGGGCAATTTGTTTTGCCAATGTGACAGTAGTGTAGTGTTGAGATACGCTGTTGAATGTATATAATATATTAAGTGTAATTGACTGTGCAAGGGCAGCCAGGTTTCCATAGTGACTGTATATTAGGTTTTTAAGTAGAAACTGCATGCATATCGTGATCCTTTCTATAATCGCTGGACCATGGGCGGTTACTGATGGGTATCACATTGAATCAGTTAACGGGATTTGAATTTGCAAATGGGCGTACTCATCATCAGTCACCATAAGCGCGACTCGTACTATTATGGAGCTTGATGCTGCTTGCAATTATGCAATATGTCTTAGTCTCTGCCAGAGGACGCCACCACTTAGGCTCCGTACAATGGCTCTCAAAGGTACATGAAAGTGGGGCCAGGAACTTATGCCCGCAAAAGGATATTTTGGTTCCCGTGAGAAGAAAAGCCTTTGACAAGCTTGGCCTTGGCGATCTTCTTCGTCTTGTCCCGGTCTGGCCGTCTGGGCCAGTGTGCCTTACTTGTGGCATTCTTTTCGTGAGTGTATTCACACGCTTGCTGCAAAGTATGGAGGCGCTGCAATTCAACTTTCTTCTCTAGCGTGGTGCCGTGCGGAGTACCTGACTTTCGTCCTTGCGACATGCGACGAAAGGCGCGTCACCGGGGCCGGTCGGGTCGCTGGGTGGCGTTTTGTGAGGACGACCAATGAACAATGGCGCAAGGGTTGGCTATAGTTACAACTATAGCGCCAAAACCGTCGTAAGATGATACTAGGGTCATTGCACTTCGTCGCCCCGAGTCTGGGTGTGGCCTTGACTGGACATGAATATGAGACTTCGTTTATAATGCTCTTGGGGTTGTAAGCCAGTTGCATACTATCCGTGGGAGATAAGATTGCGCAGGTGATAAGAGGGTCTCTATCGAAGCTTTGGTAGCATGAGCATTGGTACTGCGGCCGTGAGCACAGGGCTGCGCACAAGCCGCCGCCGCTTCGCATGCCGATCTCACCGGACAAGCCCAGCAGGCCGGGCCACAAAGACCGCCTGTCCACATCTGCCTTTAGGTCGTGAATGTCACTGACTGGATAAAATAATTGTGATTGCATATTGAATCAGGACTAAATGATTCTATCAAGCGATGGTGTGGCTTCCTGACGCTAACCGGAATCGTGCTTTCTAATTTCTACACTTGACTCACGTCATTTTAGACTTACATACACGGACCACAAACCCGATTGCGCGTTCGGCTGCGAGGCTCAGTCCCGAACAAGATCATGACTTTCCACAGGATCACGCCTTCGACGCCATGCCTCTTCCAGCGCAAACAGCTGTTAGGAAGTCGTTATGTGCGATAGATAGCTAGTCAGTAGTCATCTCGCGGGTCTGAGACCATATCCCCTCAGCGAGAGCGCCTCCACGCCAAATTCCGAATTTTGAACGGCACCAATGTGTCGCTCTGCGCAGTCGGGATTACCGCTTCGGCTGTTGCACAGCTAACTGCAGTCAGTTTATGGGATTCTAAGTTGACCGCGATAAATGGAGTCGTGTCGATATTAATGTCAACGCCGTGCGACATCTTGCTCCGTCTCGGCCGGTTGCGCCGGCTTCGACAAATTTGCCAACACTCAATGGGGAACTATATATGCCATGCAACCAGTAATGTATGGATTAGCTTTAGTGCGACATCTATCATAACTAAAAGGGTCCAGAATTTTGTTTTACCTGTCAATATTCCAGTCATGCATGCAGTCACAGTCAAGGCACCACATATTTCATGTCTCACATGACCATGAATCGTCCTGTTTCGCCCGGTGAGAGTCAGGAACTGCACATTTTGCGTGTCGCGAGCTCGGTTAAAATTTGAGCAAAAAAAAATTCTTCTTGAGGGCTTATGAGTTTCCCAGTGGAAGTGCATTACGGCCCTGCCGATGATTAATTCTAGTCTGCCAGTGTTCAACTTATGACCCGTTGGTAATTTCGGACAGATGAATTGGTTAGTAGATAAACAGATTGGATTCAATCGCAACTCTGGACTGCATTGTGCAAAATGTCACCTGACTTTGTTGTGGCTAAAACCGCTTTCAACTCCAATTCCAATCTGTCGCAGAGCGGTAGCCGGTACAAGCCAATATATTTATCGAGTGAGTTAATCAAATTGTGCAAGTATTTTCAGAGACTGAAGGTTCCGCATGTGACGATATGCGTGCAGTCGAATTGCATTCTCGACCATTTTAACTTCCGAGTTTCCATTATCTGTCAGTTACAAAAGCCGAACAAACCTACACGAGCGCGTATGAGTTAGGTACATTAACTAATTTATTATGGATATGGCTAGGGATTTCAGCAACTCCAGACTCGACGAGAATTTCCTGCTTAACGCAACAACAAGAGAAAGTCACAAATCTTCGAGCACAATGGGACTTTGGAGTCAGAATGTTGTGGGTTAGGGCTCATTGAACTTGCAGAGCAACGGTCGATTGATATATTTCTCTTCATACTCGATTCAGATCCCTTTATTCATCAACAATCTAATAGAATAATCAGAGATCTAAACAATTACATTCGACTGCTGACTTTCATAGTCCACGATAATCTATTGGAGGTAAAATTGGATCGAATCTATCAAAATGTTTATATATAGACGCTTGTCAATGCGCGAACCAGGAAGCCATGAAGAGCCGCCTAATAAATACAGATGGTATCCAATACTCAGCATCGTTTAGATTAGGCGGCAAGCAGAGATACATTAAGTACACCACGCTGTGAAACTTGGAAAAGGAAAGAGTCAACATGCTGCATACTGAATGCGAAATCGAACTTCGCGTTCGAGCTTCTGCCAAATGAGGCAATAGGCAGTACTAAACTTAAACACGGTTACACATTTGATCTTCCTTGCTCGTCGCATCACAAGAGGTCCTCGTTCGATGCCGTACCCAACTAAGTACACTAGTAAGCGCTACAGAGAGGTCCAGTTAGGAATGGTCAATGCACAGGAGCCGGCATGTACGCCCCTGAACAGGAACTGGAATGTACCGAAAGTCCGCGGCGATTGGCATTCTGCTCACGAGAAGGGGCAGTGATGAGTAATTTCAGTGGATAACCTTCATGCATGGGTTTAGGGTATTCCCCACTTATTATGGCTCTATACCAAACTGAAACTGATAACGAAAGGAATGGAAACAAACCAAGAAAAGGAAGAAATAAGTGCGAAGAAAGAATAGATTTATAGGTCTGGACACGAACATTGTGAATGCGAACCAATAGTAAGCAACTAATACATAACTAAACTTATTCGTAAATATTTGTACGGTTCAGGATTAACTCAGCATCCCTCGGTGTCACAAGCACTAACCTCCTTATATGATTTGCACTCAAGGAGTGCCTAATTAATCCTAGCAGATCTCTTTATGGCAGCCTCTCTACAGCCACCTCAGAGAGGGTAATGGCCAAATAGTCTCTGGCTGCTCCCGTCATTCGCGGGAACGTATCTCCCGTGTGCCCTCTACCGTTCCAAGAGCCAGTATTTTTTTAATACGGACTCATTCACGATCAAAACTCCACTTGTCGAAATATGGTAGAGATCGGCATGAATGATATCCGGGGTTCATATTTTTTGTTTTGATTGAGAAAGTCGATGTAATAGTAACTATATACATTATGAACTGAAAGACCGACCAATTGTACATGAAAAGAAGATATGAATGATCAAGACGAGGAAAGATAGGAAAGAGAAGAGAAGAAAGACATTTGGTTTGGAGGACATAAATCACTGGCGACGTATTATGAAATGAAACCTTTTTTTGTTAACTGAAAGAGCCGGTTATAGATTTTTTTTGCGTTTGGATTATAATTATTTTTCCTATGTCGACGATTATGGTTGTTCGATATAGTGTAACGGCTAGCACGGTCCGCTTTCACCGGGCAAATCCGGGTTCGATTCCCGGTATCGAAGTTTTTTTTTGCCACTGTCCTTGTTAAAAATTCTGTCGATGTAAACTAATTTGGCTTGAAGAGATTAATTGGCAGGAGATTTGTTTAGTTTTCATGTAAATAGCCAGAAATGAGTTGCCCTATCAAGATGTAGATTCACACACTCAAATGGAAACGAATCGCGGAACCGAATCGCGGAACCGAATCGCGGAACCTGAAGAAGTCGATCTCTAACTTTCTTAAACCGCGTCTGACACATGCTATCGATAACTCACACCAGACCAACTTACGGAACTCTCGCGACTGACAACTCGGCGCTCAGTACTTCTATAGTTTATACTCTCGATCATCTAACATATTCCGAAAGATTTTGAATATATTAGATATAACTCATATCTGTCCGTAGGCCTATCGTTTGGTATATACGGCAGTGTATCACCTCTTCATGGTTCATGTCGATTATAACAGATGACTACATTATAGAAGTATATTACTAATATGTAATGGAATATTCCTTGGTCAAAACCTTCCTGCCTATAAACTAAAGCAAAGAAAGTGGTGTGCTCGTTCGTACGTGCTATATGTCAAATATTGAAAATCAAAACCCATTAACAAGAAAGCCAAACCGCCCCCGGTAAATATAAACCCTTAACTGCCATTCATGTATATAAAAGTAAACTATGTACTAGACCGAGAAGTTATTGTAAAGAGGAGATGACGATGTCGACACCTGCATCATGCTCTACCTGATGGGACTCGTTCGATAGGGGACTAGGAGTAGTCACAGTCATCGAGCGAGTGCGTGACGGGAGCGGAGGAGGCGGCATATTGACTGTCGACGGTGGCGAAGAATCTTTCGTGTCCAATAGCAGTGCAGCTTCGGGAGATGCGACAGATGATGATGTAACCGAGGTCGCAGTCTCAGGAGGTGGAGTGCTGTTCGTAGGTGTGGTAAGCGACGAATTCGAATTTTCAATCTTATAGAACCAGTCCTTATTCTCGTCATACTGATACACCGCCCAATAAACTCCGTATGGCTTCGGCTCCAGAACCCAGAGTGTGTTCAGTGGAACGTCTAGGTCACCAATAGCTTGTCTGCCAAGGTTCATAAAGTACGCCAGCAAGACACGGGCCACAACACGGTGGCCGATAAGCAGAACATGATCCTGCATTCGTTCGACTTCCACAATGACAGGTCGCAACCGATTGATAACATCTAAATAGCTCTCACCGCCGACACCAGGATATCGGTAACCAATCTTATCATGGACGCGAGCGTCGTACTCCTTCGGAAACTTTTGACGAATCTCTTCATACGTCATGCCGTCGCAAAGACCGCTACCAAGCTCATTCAGCATTCGCATTTGCTTGATATCGTACGTATCCTCATCAAACCATTTAGCCGTCTCGATACTTCGCTTCAGCATACTAGTCCAAACACAAAAATGTGGCTCAACGGGTTCACCCTTTGGCGTTGTCGGCTGCGATGAAATCTGGGACACAGTTGACTGAAGTGAGAACCGCTCGAGCTGCCGCCTTCTAAATTCTGTACGTTGGTAGTCCATAAAACGCACAAGTGCTCTCGCGTATTTGACACCCTTGGAGCTGAGTGATGCATCGCCACCGAGTTTGCCTAAAATATTATCTTCACTCTCACCATGTCGAGTGATCCAAATTTGTCGTTCGGCAAGATTAAAGTTGAGTAAGAAAAAGACCGCTTGACCAGCAAGAAACCCTAACTCACAATTAGCTTGTCTTTTCGATCAACACCGTGAGACCCACCTTGTGTGTTATACGCAACAACTTTTCGACCGACATTTATCATTTTGACATACTGAAGTCCTTCAGTGTTTTCTTCTTCGTCGCCGATGGTTTCATATGTCTTTTCGTAATTTTTGACACGCATCCGGAAATCCGCCAGCGCAATGTCCGGATCTTGACCCTTATAGTCTGGACCAGAAAGCTTCAATCTGATATTCTGTTCGAGCAAATCCTTATCATCGCAGACACTTTCCAGAAAAAGAACCTTCAGTTCACCATTTGACCTATCCTTAACGCGATTTAAAACCATCCGTCGGCGTTTGACTGTTGAATTTGTGGCGTCCAGGATACCTATACTTCCGTTTCCGTGTAGAACCCAATCCAGTAACTCATCGAGCGTCTGCAACGCCCAGCTTTCCCGTAGTGCAGCGGTCTGTGGGTTATCTGGAGCGAAAAAGTTGGCAGGATGACTGGTGTCCAGTTCATCTAGAGGTGGCGACTTCGGGCCCATCGAGGCCTCCAATACGGGAGAATCCGGGAGCGGATGACTAGCTGGTCCAACATGATGCTTCGACTGTCGACGTGTATTTCCAACATTGAATATCTTTGTTTCGTGTTGCAGCCAGTTCATGTATCGAGCAAGTTTCTTTGTAATGTAGCTCTTGCCACGTGCAGGAAGACCCACCATGACAATAACGAGCTTAGATCCGACGTCCCGAGCCGCGATAGTGCCATCTAATCAGATTAGTACCTTCTACTGATATCAAATCAATGCAGTAAAGTAAGGATTTACCTGGTGACACCCTGCTCTTTGTCAATCCAGGAACGTCCAGAGTAGTTGCACGTCGTGGAAGCTCTAGGAACGGGGCTATACTGTATCCATCACTTGGTTGTAGGCCCCGTGGCGAATTTGGTGTCGAAGTCAACGGAGTGTCCGTTAAAGCCGTCCGCCGTACAACAGTTGGGTAATTTTGCGACACTGACCGCGATGGCGACAACAACGGAAGCGGATTCAACTGAGAGTTCGTTGTCATAATATGTCAGAACAGAAGCTGTGAATTGGTTAGGATGTTTGCAAAGCATTAAAGGCTTGGAGACACGGAAGAGACAATGTCGCAGCTGAGTACGTTCGGTGCCACACACAGCACAGCGATCAAACTATTCCGATCAAACTATTCCGCGAGTCGTAATTGTAACAATGAAAAAGAAGTCTGCAATCAATATCCTTAAATAATATAGTTTAATCACAAGCGGTACTTTAAATGTTGTACTCTATGGAAATAGCTGTTGAGGATGACCTTCTAGAGGCAAACGAAGACCAATGGCGATGAAAATCTTTGATTTCCGGCCAGTATGATTTCCACATTGTAAAAACCCATAAGCCAACGTAACGTGCACTGATATATTCTACTTTTGATGATAGCTATGACCGGAAATCTCTGAATTGATGCAGACTAGGTGGAACTTATCGATTCTGACTAAGGCAATAAGGCAAGCTTTAATGTCGACGACCCCCATTCGCTGATCCAGTGCTCCATATCTCATATTCGTGTCTCCAAGCCGAGTTATTAACCGCTAGAACATACCTAGTTGTGAGGCATACGGAGCTATCGAGACAGTCCACGGTAGAAAGCAATAATGAACTAGTAGAAGTTGAAGTTGGGATGGTGGCCGTGCTGTGAACTGCGCGTGAACTCCAGTGTCCGCCTGCGCGCGGCTCAAGAAGAGTCGTCGGGCACAAGCGCGTGGCGCCCAACCAATCGTCGTGCCTGGTTACCGGCAGCGCTGGCGGTTAGGGCCACGCTAAGTATACAGAGGCGATCTGTGCGAGCCTACCATCCCCAAATCCGCGTACTTGCTGTTAGCCAAGGCCACTGAGATTGGCGAGATTCTTGCCACAATTTTATATGTCTACCATGTACTCAATATCGTATCATTCAAAGACTAGTTTTTCTTAGTATCGTATATGAAGATGTTACCAAAAATTTTACTGTCTACACCTATTTACTCTTTTTTGTACTATCCTTGACCTCGATCCAGATTTTCTGTAAGCCGCGTCTCTCAAGCAAATCCACCGCTGTCTTACTCTGTGGTCCTTGTACTTGAATCTCTAATTTCCCCTGGCCACCGCCGCTGGTACCTTCAACAGACTTATTAACTGTTGTTGAACTCGCGCATTCTGTTCTCATCTCATTGGCAAGGTCTTGTACATCAATCTTGTATGTTTCCAAGTTCGTAATACGCGTAACCTTATGGCCCTGCTTCATAGCGATCAGAATCTGGATCTTTGGAGGAGTGCCACGCAATAATTTTATGCCTCGCTCATCTTCGCCTTCTCTGACAATTCTATAATATGGCGAACTCATCTCTCTAAATCTGCCAATCAGATCTTCACGCAGTAATGATCTCGGCTTCGGCGACGTTGATATGATACTAGCCAATACCGGATTTAGCATGATCTCGCGAGGATTCTTCTCGTTTACAAGTTTCTCTTTCGCAATGTATTCCAATAATATCATCCGTAATTCGGCCGCGCTGTAGTAATCTGACGTGCGTTTACTAACCGCCTCGGCTATAGCTTTTCCCTTGTCTTTTATCTGATAGTATTCCCTTATAACGAGCTTTCCGGCTGGCACGTCTCTGTGAGATGGGTCAGGTATCTTGCTATCGTTATTCGCTTTTCTGCTCCCAGCTGTCTTGAAACTTCGGAAGTCCTTCACCGCAATATTGTCAAGACCTGCTATTCCCATGATTGTAACCTCGCCTCCTTTTTCCTTAACTTTGACCAGTCCGTCTTTTTCCATGGCTTTCAAGAATCTCGCCGCCTTCTTCCATGACGTCTGCCTCAACTGAGCGGCCGAATAACTCGAAGGCAAATGTTTCAGTAGATGAGCAGAGATAAATGTGGAAGATGCTTGTGGAAACTCTAACGCTGTTTCGGTGCGTGAGTCGTGGATCGTAGAAAGAAGAGCCATGCGGAAAGCTTCATCTACCTCTTCAGTCGTCGGAACCTCTCTGACATGTTCAACCGGCTGTCGTTGCAATTCCGTTTTCTCAATTTCTCCCTCCGTAGCTTCGCTGTCGGCTAGAACTGACGCGACTTGTGATTCAGAAGTAACATGCCCATGTGGCGCTAAATCCAATTTCTCAATAGACATCGCGATCTTCGTCTCAATCTCACCATCCTCAGTATCTGAGGTCAGAGCATTCTTGTCCTCGAGCTTTGGAAAATCCAAATCCAATTTCGCCGGCACCGAAACTTTCCCACGAAATGGAAGTTCATCTCCATAACACTGAATAACCAGAATGGCTTTGCCGTGCCGTCCCTGCACTTGCGTGATCGTTCCTAGATCTACATTGCATATTCCGACCGCTAAAGGAACGCTAGGCCGTTCGGCACTTGCTATGGCGACTATTGAACCTACTTTTAGTGTCAATGGAAATGGTGGTATTAGTCCCGGAAGCATCAAATCTACAAAGGTTAGCCATTTTGAATCATTTGAGGATTAACGTGATACACATACCCGCTCCATTTCGCAGCTTTTCAATAACTGGATTCCATGTTTGCACAATAGGCAATAAAAATGGACACTTCCACAAAGTAAATACTACTAAGTCAGGCTCGGTACATTCAAACGGGATATTCGGATACAACCAACATACCAGTCGGTATCAGGATCTCGTCGTTTAGCTTCAGCCACAACGGCTTACTCCCTTCCTCACCAACGTAGATAATTCCCGTCTCACCCGTTGAATGAGCAATAAATTTAGCAGTCTGAATATCTGCGGGGACGATAATGTCCTTTATTTCCGAGGAAAGCGTGTCCGTAGGGATATTGAATTGACTGAGAATAGATGCCAATAATTTGCGGCGATCTGAACTTCGCACTGGAGACAACGGCTTGATCTGTGAGAGACATGTTAGACATATGAATTAAATTATAATAAAGTATCGTTGGAGATCTCACATTAGGCTTTTTCCGAAACATAATGTGTGACGTGTGTGTCAACTATTTGTGTTGGCTTCGGTCTACTTGCCTTGAAGCTGGCGTTGGGCAAATTTTGTGATGACGTCGACGTACATGCAGTTCGACACATTTTTTCAACCACTAACTTACTAGCCATTCAAATTGAGGGACGATATTTCTCAAATACGCAAGCCATAAACGTACTAGGCAATATAACAATATGTACCTGGATTAGAAAGTACCATATACTATATTACAGACTACAGTAACATATACTATATTACAGACTACACGCGCAATACAGTCCAAGTCTATACCATACTATCATACATGCTCTACAACTTTCAATACGGTTCACTTTTTCTCAATCATCGTTTTGTTGATTCGGTATAATCATTGTGTGCTGGTTGGACGCCTCATTTTAACCCACTTATCCGATCTCATAATTTCTTTCAGCCTTTCTGGTGAATATACTTCAATACCCGTCTTGTGATCCAGATGATCCATCATCTTTTGGTATTGCTTGCCTTTCAATCCCAATTCGCGGTACATTATTCCAGCTTTGGTAGTGACTTTCTCGCGGTTTACCCTAGCGCGGGTTTGAATTGAGGCGGTGTATGCGGCTCTTTTCGCTCCTGCCGACTGATTGCGAAAGATAGAGTACCGGATCTTCCACTGGCCTTCCGCTGTCGGTTCCGGGCTATCGGCAAAATCCAGTTCCTTTCCATCTATGAAATTTCTGACGTCGATCTGAAAGAACTCGCGACTGGCCAATTCATCTGTAAATTTGCCAATTTCAATGCCGAAATCCTTCATGCTCATTGCCCACGCCTCGTCTTCGTTCAGAGATGGCGAATCGACAGAAATGGGAAGGTCATCTTCCGACGATTGTGAGGAGCCTTGATGAACATCACTTACACCCGTCCGGTCGCTCTCAGCGCGTCCCGATGAATCAGCCACAATTAATTCCCAATTCTTATTCACGGAGCGGACTTTGGCTTCAGACTTTTCGATACTACTCACTATATCTTCAACTCTGGAATTAGGCATTTCTGGATCCTCCTCCAGTTGTTTCACAATACTCTCAGCTGCCGGCTTAAGACGGAAACCTTGATCACGTTTCTTTGCTTGCTCCATGTCGATTTCATCATTTGTCATGAGCTTTAGGAAGATGCACATTTGGTTTGTCTCTGGTGACACATGGAACACGAGGTTAAAAGACTGCCATCGTAGTTAGCCTCAACGTGATACCAGAGATTCTCAATACATATACCTGTTCCGGGTACTCTGCTGTAACTCTGTCCAGAAAGTCATTCAGGATTCCAATGCTCGCCCTGAATTCCTCGTTGGCAAGATACTTGTGATTTTCGCCATGAATACATAAATCTAATTCTTCCAGAGGAACGTACTGGAATCCGAACAACCGCGCAATATTATGATATGCGATCAAAATGCCATCCATTCGACCGATCCGAGCTTGCAGCGAGTACTTCAAGAATGACGCTCGGATCATATCTTTATACTCACTCTCAAAGGATTCGTATTTTCCATGTAATGTTTTCAGCTGGTATCCTGTCTCACCAACCTCATGGATATGTTCTATATCGTATCTCACAGCCGCCACAGCACGAGTCTTAAGATCAAATGTGCCACCATTTGGCAGTCGTGGGTCCATACAATCCTGCTGCGACCGTAGCATGAAATCACCACACTTGGAATAATGATATGGCTCTCTGTATTTTTTTTGTTCAGGGTCCAGCAAATGGGATTTTGATCGCCTAAAATTTTCGTACTTCTGTAGCGGCGTTACCAATTGCAATTCCATAGATCGACCAAGCCACATGAGAATAATCTCACTATCCTCAGATTTATCTGAATCTATGGCATATAACCCTGTTTCAGGCATGTACCGCACGAACACAGATGCTGCCATCGACGCGGCCGCCGTAAACTTCAACGTCTCGTCATGATAATGTGATATATGCGTGGCATTCGGAGGCCGCCATTTTGAAATGAGATAATGAAATTGTGAAAGCATTGCTGTTAAACTGGACGTTGACCCATAATATTTGCACTTATGTTCCTTGGCAATACTCTGTAATACCTTATCCCTGGATGAGATTTGGTATTCTGGAAGCGCGTCGTAATCGAATTCGTGAACCGACATGATATGCTTAATCTCTGGCGGAAAGTTATAGACTCGAGATCGAGGATCCTGCAAGAAATGTACGCCGGGACTAAAGGCCGTTAACGTCGACTGAATCAAGGATCGCGTCAAATCGTTGACCATACTTGAAAAGCACGCGATCAATACCGTGTTCTAAAACTGGCGGAAATATATGCGCCTCGGACGGCACCTCTATCGCCTCTAGGGGATAATTTTCAAAGGGCAAGTCTGAATATATTTTGTCAGCCAACATTTCGCCGTGGTCCTCCGTTTGTTCCTTCACGGCCGGGCCTTCTGAAGGTTTCGATTGTGGTGCCGCAGCTCGAATCATCTCCAGCGCCGATAAGGTATCTTCGTTCCATTTTTTTCTGTCCTTTGCTATGGTATCCACTCGTCTAACATGGAGTTAGCGTCTCCATCGCATATAGTCGATTCTCAAATTTAGAATTACTCTTCCATAATGTCACGTTGTTTTGGAGTCCGAGAAGTGTGTGCGAGCGGCTTCTTCGCTCCATTGACATTCTTCTGTTGGCCTCTTTTACCCAATCCTATCGTTCGCCGTGCTTTGCTGGTATGCGGTTAAAACATGCTTTAGTAGGTAACACACAGACAATACTTACTCTGGCTTCCTCTGCGATGATGCAGTATCAGGAACAGCGACATCTATCGGACTTTTCCTCTCCTTACCCTTCTGCCTTCTTCTTCGCTCCTGTCTTGCCCACCGCATCAATTTCACTAACGCATCATCATTTTGCTTTAACAAATCCGTACTCGATGCCAACGCACAGGACGCTCGGGACGAGAATGATCGCGAAAGAACAACTGGTAATAACAGCCCATTCCTCCAACTAGGTACTCGAAAACCTAACTCAGCAGCACGCCGAAGATTACGGAACTCGCTCCTCGAAGCCGAAAACATTGCGAGTCTTGCTGTATGTGGTCGCAGTGGTGAGGACCTTACGGAGATCAAGGGCAATCTTAGTCGCGACTCCACAAGCATTTCCAGTTGCTTCACTGATACTCCTGAATATATTTAAGATACATTATTGTACAACTTCTTTAAGTCCTCAAGTGCTAGAATGTGCTATAACGGTAAGCGTTGTTAGCAATCAATCCCTTGGTACTTGAACTGAAGCTGCTTTGCTAGAAAAAAAATACTAGTTACATGTAAACTCCCAATTTGAGACCTAACCCTGTGTATTTGAGCAGGTGCAATTACACTCATTGTTAGACTAGGGTCATGCAAGGAATCAACGCCCGCCACAACAATTACCAAGTAAAAGTGTGACGGCTCTCAAAGTGCCGGTGGATTGCAGTATGGACCGTCCACGATCGTCGTTCCTGTGTAGATATTTGTCTACTGTCCGATCTACTGTCATGCAACGCACCAGAATATTTCGTGCACCATTGACATCGCGGTCGCACTCAAAC
>NW_027118093.1:0-32445 GCF_038497915.1 Lipomyces doorenjongii
CCTTGCAGATTCCGGGAGTTGGTGTGGGAATGGATGGTACCCCCGGCGCCATAGAGTTGACAGCAATTCTCGAAGAACACGGTTGTCAACGGGCAGGTACCGCGTTGCGAACGAGAATTGTGGCAGAATGGAGAACGCGCGGTTTGTTCCAGAACTGGAAAGAAATTGCTTTGGGCAAAAAGACCCGCTGCGTATCTTTTCAATAGTTCGTTGTGCCTTCTGCTCGAGTTTTTCCATCTGCGGTTGGCCGTGCACGCCTCTGTGGGCGCTCGGTCATGTTTCGGCCGCCATTGAAAATTAAGGAGCAAATAAGACACGGAGAGTGCGGCTCAAGTGGCGAGCCCGGGGCCCGGCGCTCAGGAGTGATCCTGACCACGCCAACTTCAGAACAGGCGCATCATTATTATTATTAACGGCTGCCCGCGTCAAATGGGTCAGTCACAATTCAACAACGGTCTGTTTTCTTTTCTGAGCGCTACCAGCATCGTTTCTTGCAAGATCCGACTCCAATCAGTTGGTAAAACTAGTTGGGTTGAAGTACATAATTTATTATTTTGCACCACCAAATTTCTGATCTTAAATTTAAATATTTTTGTGTCGTATTATTCAGAGTTACTAGAACTCATTGATAAATAACATCCATCCAAACGCTTTCTCGCGGATAATTGAAGTCAATTAATTCTATAAAATACCATAAGATGGCCACAATCCCACTTTAAATTAGTGTGTAATCGTATAGAACAAATTTCAATATATGCGCACGCCAACCCAATAATTAATACGACACCTTCTTGGCCAACATATCATTATTACGAAGTGACTCTTCGTCAGGATACTGGTCTTCGTCATTGATGCTAATAAGATCAACGCTGTTCCTGTCCACAGACGATTGCAATGGCCTCTTAAACACCGTGAATTCGGTACCAGTTGCCTTCGCATAGATGAAGCACACGATAGCCCGGAATAACACAGATGCCACCAGGAAAAGTAACGCACCAAAGGGGGCAGCAACGAATGCACCGAACGCACTCCAATCATCCCCGTACAAGCCATTCATTAGCAGTAACATTGATCCTCCGCCCGATGCTGAGCCATAGTATACGCATCCGAAAATGAAAACGCTCATAACACCGCCACATCCGGACACAATGATGTCGAAGCCACTCAAGAAGAAAAGGTGTGGGCTCAATCCAAGAAGAATACTTGGCATTGCTGCAGCCGAAATAAGATCAGATATCAAGAAGATTTGGAGCACGTTTGGTGATTTAAGGGCGACAAAGATGGCCGGGATCATAACGACAATTACCATGCCACGGACGTACTTATTTGGCAGTTTGTTGCGGAAAATATCGTTTGACACAGAGGAGACCATCGCGGACTGCAAGCTGTCAAACACGGCCGTGGAGAGGGCAACACCGAAAACTAGGACGAAGCAAACAACCCAGGCAGGTAAAGTTTCGACAATGAGAAAAAAGGCAAGATAGGCATCTTGTGGTGGATTACCGGGATACACATGTGACCAGTCGGCAATGATACCCGTAAAACCGCATAGTGTGAGATAAACAAAAAGTACGAACGTGGCGATAGCGCACGCAATCTTCAGCTCTTTATCGTTTCTGGAAGCAAATGTTCGAAGCCAAAAGCCCTATGACGGCTATAAGCTTTCATTGCGACCATGATACAATAGGGCTCTGCTTACGTACCGATAAGAAACAATCGTTAGATGCAATAGCGACTGGCAAGATATAAAATAACTGCCATCCCAGTCGAGTAGATCCGGTCAGCCCAGAAGCTGCAATTTGACTCCGGTCAATCTCAATGTTGGTCCCCATGGCTATGGAGACGACGACAAGCAGCAGAGTCATCATAATACCTTGTACATTGTCTGTAAAGAAAGACGTGTGAAAACCACCCCAAGTCGTATAGATTGTGGTAACGACACATTCGACAATGACAACTGGCAGATTCATTCCGGTCAAAAGCTCAACCAGAGCCTGGATAGAGGTAAGTTCTGATGCCATATACAAGAACTAGAAACTTGCTTAGTCATAGGTGATATATATAGTCATAGAAGAAAGTACCATTGTAAGAATAGTCAAGATGCCAAGATAGAGTCCGGCCCAATATCCAAAACGCTCAAAAACCCAATGTGTTAGGACAAAGCCTTCCGGACAATTCTTTCTGACAAGTGGTCCAACAAAGGCAAAAAGCATAATTGGAAGCGACGAACTGAGAGCGTAAACCAATACACCCTGCACCCCTGCAACAATGCCAATTTCAGGATATGTTAAAAGTATTCCGCATCCCATAGCTAGTCAGAGTCACGGACGACACAGGTTAGATTTAATTAAAAGAAAGTCAGATAGAAAAGGAACCCATATATGTATGGTAGCGGCAACACATTCCTCACGCAAGTATTAACTTGGTCGAGTTATAACGGTTTATATCTCAGCCCGCTACCAAGCAGTTCAATCTAATGCACACAAATCCTCGATTGAGATTGTAATGCAGTACATTCAGAACTTTATGTGTAAGAGATTGATAGCCAAGGTAGACGAGCACCCGCAGTGGCCACGTCACTGTCGACAGCAATCTAAGTACTCGACGGCAGGAGAGTTATCATATCTACAAGCGACACTTATGTTAGGTTTGATAATCTTTTGCCAGAGACGGACAACGGATGAAACTAAACAGAGACTCTTCTTACAGGTCCATATTCATTCCTAATGATCGGGAACTGACCGTGGATGTACTTCCGGCGCGAGAACATAGAATTGACATCATTCATAGACGTGGGCACGGAGAAAGAGAAACAGGATGCCAGAAAGAACAGTCGACCAAAACCGTAATACGATGCGGAATAACTGGAGTGTGCACACAGAGTCACGAATGACTGTCCCACATAGACTGTGGATATCAAAATTTACATACCCGAAGCAATGAAATTGAACGCGAGCGGAATAGCTAAGTACGGTGTCAGTTTAAGTGGTTGAAGACAATGAGTAGTAACATGGTTTACCAGGTTGGCTTCTAATGGCGGCAAGGAACTCCTTTCTATTTGAAAATTTCCAAGCTACTAGTAATCCAAACACCCTGCAAAGTGTGTTAGGGAGCGAACCATCACGGTATAGCGAAGTTCAATAAAACCACTCACAAGAACACACCATAAGTGGTATATATACAGGCATTCGAAGCCTGTGTCGACGGAATTGCCATGCTAGATATTGAAAGTGATTTAACAGTCACTGAAAAATGAAGAATCAGAGTACCGTTAATCCGTTTAAAAATTTTTGATTTTCGAAGCGAAGTGCGTTGAGTCTGCAAGGCAGCAATCTTCTTTTTAAGGTTCCTCAACCAGGGGCAACGTAAGTTTGTTCAATCGACGGCAGTCCATCAGCCACCGCCGTAGGTGGCTGCAGCATACATAGCTAGAATAGGGGGAGGCATCGCACAACGTGATCTACACACTTAATGGCGTGAGCCGACACTCCGTCACTGACACGATAAGCCGATGACTGCCGCAAGAATATAGCACTCAACGCACAGACTAGTTCGTATACAACAATCAAGAATATCTTTTGGAGAAACAGTTATCATGGCGTGCCGAGTGCAATACTGCCAGAATTATCATCCTCAATCTTTCATAGTACCAGATGTATACTTCGCGGAGTTCTCATTGGACGATCCTGAAGCCGATTCCAGCGAACATATGACCGCGAAAGCAATAGCTAATAAATCAATTACTCCTCACATGAAACAACATTGATATAGCAGGATGGCATAGGTATATATAGGTATACGTCACCATCATGTAAATAACGCACGAAATCGGCTCCTTTCATATAAACCTTAAGCAATCATCCACCTGATACTTGATACTCAATTTCTTAAGTCCCGACACTTGTTCCATCCCGATCCACCACAAACTGAGAAACTTTCCTCGTTGCTCATGCTGGGATTCGCAGCCTTAAAGCTAGCTCAAATTGGACCACCAAATGAGCAAAATACGTGGAAAAACTGCAGAATTATCCGCGACCTCTTCGACAAAAGCCATGAAAAGAGACAGTTCGCGTCTATCAGTACTAAGAGACTATTCGACTAAGCCATGAAAATCTGAACATTATAATCACAGGGATTGTGTAGCAAGACAATATATTGCCGGAAAGGAATCGTGCCGTAACAATCGGAACAACATTCCGCACAGCATTCCCTAGATAGTCAATCGCCAGATTCTCTTGTGATCGAATTGGCCGGGTTCGTCGTGACTGGTCGGTTACGAGCTTCGTATGTCTCAAGCTGCTTCAAATCCTCCCTGACAATTAGTTAGCATCAAAAAGTCCAGTTGCATTTTGTTAGCAATCGTACTCAAGCATGTCAATAGCATCTACAACATCACCCTTCGCCTGCTGGGCGTAATAAATAGCCATAGCCATATTATCCTGCGAAATCAGCTCCAATTCGACCAAATGACGAGCACACTCGCGTTCCGCGTCAGTAGCCTCATTCTCCAATCCAAGGCGATTAATATCGGCCCTATCCTGCGCGTCGGGGCTGAGCTGACGCATCTCAATGTACATTTGCGGTCGGCTCCCCTGGCGCGATCGAGAGCTACGGGGGTCCCCACGGTGCCTTCTAACAGCTTGAATCCTGCTAGCCAAAACAGACGCGTGTTCATTGGCACCTTCGTGCGGAGCAATTCTGATCGAAGGTGCTGTATGGTACGAAGGGGCAGCGCTATACCCTGAAATTGAAGGTTCATACGACCGTCCACCGGGAAGGTACTGATCTTCTCTAACGCCTTCCTGCAAGATAGCTTGGGGAGAAGGAGGCATTCCAGGCGCATCAGTATAGCTGCCAGCGCGGCTCAAACCGGCTAAAGGATCCTGTGCGGGCCCAACATCCTCTACTTCGCCATGGTTAGGCTGACGATGATAGACTTGTCCCGTGTGGTCTTGAGTTGTGCGGCGAGCACGGCGTTCGTCGCTATCAAATTGTGACCAAGGATTTCCAGCATCGGTCGGTGTAGCCGGCTCCACAGTTGCAACATGCTCGGGGTTCGTCACCTTCTCAATTTGGACCTCATCTTGATACCTTGCGCGTTCAGAGTTCATCTCGTCGTCCTCAAGTTTCAATTCTTTGACTGCTTCGGCAACACTGGCAGTAGGGGTTGCAGAACCGTGGAGTTCAGACGCGACTTCGTCCCACACTGCATCTTCGGCGGACAAATAATCGGCTAGTGGAGCTGATGGACTAACATATGACTGTGCCGTATCCACTGTCTCACCAGCGCCAGATGGCGGAGTATCAGCCTGTACCCCAGCTGACTCCACATCAGCAAAACCTCCGAGATCCTGGAAGGCCGACATGGATGGAATAGCATAGTTGACCACACCTACCCGTCGCGATCTGAATCCCGGGGATCGAGGAAGAGAGGGAGGCAGCGGATAAGGCAATACACGAGGGTTTCGTGAAAACGGAATGTCACGAGCTGGTGGGGCATGAGAATGTCCATGATACCGAGGCGGACATGCGCTCGAGCTAGCTTCACTCATCTCGGAATCTGATGGACGTGAACCGCCGCGATCACAATGCCGAGGATGCGAGCGAGAAAACTCGTGGAAGTTGTGATGATGATCCTCAGGGTATGGGAAATCGCGCAGGTGCTTGTGCTTCTCACGCTCCTCGAAATAATTATCGCTAGCATGACTCGACAAGCGCGGCCCATGATGTTGTGCCATTCGTAAGCCATGATTGTGCCATTCACTAGAACGCGGACGAGGAGGTGGTGGTGGTGGTGCTCCATTCGGCATATGAGTAGGTGGCATGGAAGCTTGTGGATGAAGAGGGAACGAATGAGGGTACGGAGTCCCGTTGGCCAATCCAGGTGGACTCGGAGGCATTCCAGGATCATGAGCGGCATACGGTGGAGATGGTGGTGATGATGATCTTGAAGGGTGACCGAGGTAGTGGTGTTCACCGGGTGATTTCGCATGCGTCGAAGGACCAAGTTCACCTGACGGCGAGCCGAACTGCGGGTAATGCGCCGCCCCATGCTTAATAGGGATCTTTCTCGGAAGCTCAGGAGGAGAGCCATGTTCAGGAACAGTAAACGAATTGCCGTCATTCTCCCCATTAAAGTACCTAATGCCAGCGGATCCAACCGAAGACGGCGTGATTATGCTTTCATCCGTTTGCGAGTCTGCTTCTTGACGTCCAAGCTGAGACGTATTCCACATTTCATTGATCTGATTCAATAAGTCGCTGTGTCTCCCTTCCCGAGACTCTTGCTCACGCCGAGCAGTAACAGATTCGTTGAACTGAGCGGCAATTTCTCGCAAGCACTGCTGAAGCTGATTGGTCGCAACTTGGGTGTTCTGTCTCGCAGCCCGAATTGCTTCCCGAGTAGCTTGCAATCCAATGTCCGCAGCCTCACGGGATGCAGCTGCAGCTTGGTACCCTCCGATCAGCGCAACGTGTCCAATCTTCTCAGCAAAATCTTGGAAAGTACACAAAGTTCGATCCATAGTATCGCGAGTGAAAGCCGAAGTATTCGGTAAAGCTTGCTCAGCAGCAGTAACATTTGCAGTTACTTTCTGAACGAGTTTGTGAACAAGCTCAGCAACGCTGTCTGCCAGCTCCGGATCCATTTCACATAATCGTTGGGAGGAGGATTCGGATGCATTACCGCTGCCATTAGCAACTTGCTGAAGTTGTCGGATTGCGCGACGAACACTTTCAGAGAGCGTATCTGCCCAGTTTCCATTTGTGTAGGTAGCCTCCGGAAAAGAAGAGCTACTACCCAGCGGTGATGTCAAATCATGAGCCCGAGCCGGACCGGCTCGGAGCGTAGCCACCGAGGACGTACTCTGTTCGGATTCCAGAAACGACTCACCAGGCTCAGTATTCGATCTAGTGCTCACAGTTTCTGAAAACAAGTCATCATAATTATCAGGATCGTAATTAGATGCCATAGAAGAAAGAGGCTGCGACATGCTGTCGGTATCGCTCATCATGTTCTCAAACGCGGCAATAAGACGATCAGAGAATTGCTTGCTTCGATTTGAGACGGGGGCCGGCCGCTCTGTTATCTCTTCGTCGTCAGCAGTACTCGCCACCTCGGATATAGGACCCTCAGGCGTAGGCACATCGGAATAATCAATAACTGTATAATCTGACGACATCGCCGATGTAGCTGAATCCGTACGAGTAATGGCGGTAACAGCGGGGGTTGCGGCAGATTCTCGCACAGTCGCAATAGACACTGGTGTCGCTGCTGGATCAATACCAGAAGTAGATGGAATGATTAACGTGTCAACACACTCGGCATCGTACCACTCTGGACCAGCCTTGGCGGTAAGCGCAAAAACGACCGACTTATTCGCAGACTTAAGTTCAATGATTCGATCACGAAGCTCATGTGCGGATCCAACCTAACCGACAGTTAGTCAAAGCCCACAACGACCGGCATTACCAGACACTCAACATACGGTAATACGATCCCCATCCTCGTCAAAGTAGCACAAAGGCGGACCACTCGCTTTCACTGTAGCATCGTATCTGTCGGAATCGATTCGAAGAGGATGAAAATTCCCTACAACGTAGAATTCCAGCGGATTGCCTAAAGAAGAAGTTCCAGACATGGCTCCTTCGTTGAACAGGTTAGATCGCAATGGTTACGGTCAGATCGAGATCGTTAGCTGCTCACAATAAGGAAATGTTGACAATAATGTTGGCAATAATACTTTCGGTTGGAAGAATGATGCAGCTAGCAGATCACGAAGTAACACATCAAGCCTGAACGAAGTCAAACCCGGATAGTGCCAATGTGGGTAGAAAGAGAGTAAGCGGCAGCGTACTGCTGACGGGGGTAATCATGCAATCTAGCCGACGGCAGGTTACGCAAGCGCCTTACGTTTACCCGGCGGCCAACGATCCCCCAAAACTCCCAATTGCCAGAGTCCAGAGCTGTCACATAACACTAATGCGACTAGCTATCTATCATTTCACCTGTGATCTGATTTGCTTCCGCTGTTTTGCTGAGTAATTGCTAATGTCATGCGATTCGCAGCGATGTAATACTTCGTGTCGCAGCCGCTCAATATATTAGTACCAGCTAACAGGAGGCGTAATGTTGGAACAGATCATTGCAGCCAGTCGATTACGATTGTACCGTCTGCCCACAAATATTTTGAAACTTATATTCTATAATGTAGCATACAGCACACACAATTCCATATCATTGATGCTGCCCATTATTCACTCCATGGCCAATAAGACGTGCTAATATCGTGCGTACTTCCATTTTGTCCCAACATACATAGCATATTGCGTATCAACCCCGTCCGGGATTGGAATACCCAAGTTCGCTATATCTCCCCAAAAAAGAGATGCCTTCTGAGACGCATAGTCAAGATAATCAAACTGAGGAGCTTCCAAACCTTGTGCTTCCGAATGCGTCTCAATAGCAGGATCTTCTAAGTCTACGAACCCGTCCGAGTCATCCGGCTCATTCTCAATAGGAGCGGAAATAATCCCCCACATGCACCAGCCGAGATGAATAGCCGGGCGCCAAATGATTGCTTCTCGACTAAGCGCGGCAATCTCTCTGTCAATTCTATCAATATCTTCGTATGCGTCGAGGCCATGGGCCACGTAGCTTTCGATAAATCGTAAACCATCTTGTTCGGTCGGAAACTTCTCGCTGTGAATATCTTGAGGACGCTCAGGGTCATGATAGTCTGACATCCATTCGCACTAAATAATTGTCAACACGGCGATCCCAAACCCCAATGAAATATCTTACAAAGTGGTTGGATATATCGCATCCTCGAACATTTGGACTAGCATATTCGAAGTCGATTACAACCAATGTCTTGTGCTCATTCGCAGGTCTAAGTAGAGGCGAGCCTGACGGTGGCTCAACCCGCAACAAATTGCCGTATTGTGCCTATCAACGAGTAAGTGCCCAATCATGTAAATAATGCATATGAGCCTCTTACATCATTGTGCGCAAATACTAGCCCATTCGCTAATACTTCTGGCCTCCCTATTTCCTTATCCAGCCACTCTCTGTATGACATGACGGCCTCCATAAACGTCATCCAATCCGCCCTTAACACACGCCTGGTCGACCACGGGGGCCCCAATCCCCCGGTATCTTTCATGCCCTGCATATGCCCAATCGTCTCATCTAGTTTGTCCAGCACAACTTTCGCATCAATAGCCCACTTGTCAAAATTCTTCCAGGCACCAGGTCCTTGCGACCTTTCGTCGAAAGTTAAGTCGACACCATCATGCAACTCTCTCATGCGCTTGGCAATAACCTTGCTAACATCCGGAGACCGAATATCTTCCTTTGTAAGCGTCTGTGCCTTTAAAAATTGCTCGAATCGACCGTTGGCGAAGATACCGAGAATACGGGGGCCAATATTTCGACTCGACAGACGTTTCAAGAGGGCTAGTTCCGTTGCTCGATTGATAATTTGCGAGGCATTGGGCCCATAGATACGTAGCAGCAGTTGCGGAACATGCTGAATTTTCAAAGAGGGTACGCTTTTCCGCCGCGGATGCGCAGGATTGCTTAGTGAATCTACTGCGTGTTGCGGAAGGTGGTGTTGTTCATAATTTTGATACAAGTATTTCGCCGGAGGAGTGACACAGTATACCTACATAGGCGCATCGTTAGTATCTATGGGAGAGTCGCATATTTTGATATGAAGAACGCACAGCGTTGGTAAGTGCACCAGATATCCTAGTGACTTTAATCTGAGAGTGCTCCGAGATTGGGACACTTCGCCATCTAGCAATTTTTAATCGATGAGTAAGTGCGAGAACTTCCTTCTTCAGCTGGTCGATAGGCAATCTGTATTACTAGTCGTGAATATTAAATCTCAACAAATGAAAAGATTCATATACTCACTGGTTATCTAGATAATAATCAGTGGTCGGCACTTCCTTCGAGGTCTCGTGATCGCTCCCCGACTGGCTGCTCCCACTTCTGCGTCGTAATATCACTCCAGGAAACTTAGTCGTCAAAGTTTCCATACCAGACTATTATAAATCTATATTTGTCAAAGACTTAGACCTAAGCAGAGTCTAGAGATAACGTAAAGTTTGCGTGGCAGTTCTTTCGTCTGAATGATATACCGCGGCGCAAATATTCAGCCATGCGTTGGAATTGTTCACCGGGGTCGTGACGTAAGTGCACAGCGGCGTGAGTTTCTTACCCGGATTGAAGCATCTCGATCGGTCGATTTCACTTGACGGTCAAGAGCAGCGGATCGGACTCATTAACTGAGAAAATTACCTACCGAGGGATTGTCGAATTATTAACGAACCGACAATTATTAAGTATCACTATGAGTGATAAGACAGGAGGGCGCGTTGTCTTTGTAGGCAACATTCCATACGATCAATCAGAAGAGCAAATCATGGGTATGCAGATTCAGGAAGAGATTGAATGACCTAATCTGGTTTATGACTATACTAATTCTTCCCTTTTCCAGATGTTTTTCAATCGGTAGGCCCTGTCGTCAACTTCAGATTCGTGTTTGATAAGGAGACCGGACGGCCAAAAGGATATGGATTTGTTGAATATCATGGTACATTTTCCCATTTCAGCGACGTATTTCAGTGATCCGATGCTAAAGGTTATGTGGTAGATTCTGAAACAGCTGCGTCCGCTGTGCGAAATTTAAATAACTATGAACTAAGTAATCGGCAATTGCGCGTCGATTTCTCACACGAATCCTCGATAGGGCCGAATGTTCTCACGAGCAACAAAACTGCAGCACGTATGTCTCTTAAATCCCAGATTCTTCTCCAGAATAAGAATTTAACTGAGCAATAGAAGATTCAACGCTGCCACCCCTACCAATAGGCACAGCTCCTCCACCAGACCTCTCCACACCAGACGCAATATCGAACACTCTCTCATCATATACGGCACCGCAAATGCTTAGTATACTCCAAGAACTCAAAACCGTGGTTGCTACGAACCCCGCCAAAGCACGTGAATTGCTTAAAGTCTCGCCTCAACTATCATACGCGGTTGTGCAAGGCATGCTATTACTGGGTCTGGTGGACGCGACAGCTGTAGCAAGGGCCTTTGAACCGTCGCAATTGGTCGGTTTACAGCAGAGAGCGACTTCCACACCGCCTTCGGTTGCCGCTGCCCCGAGTGTTTCGCAACCGGCGTTTGCAGGCGCTGGATATTCGTCTGGCAATCCTGCATCGCGAACAGGCACACCTACTGTACCAACAAACATGGACCCTCAGAAGGCTGCTTTAATAAGGCAGGTAATGGAATTTACCGACGAGCAGCTGGCTGCATTTCCAGAGAACCAGCGGCTACCGATTGTCGCTTTGAGGGAAAAGATTCGAAGAGGAGAATACTAAGCATACAGAGTTATGAGCGACATTTTAGTATATATATATAGGTACTGAAGTAAAAAATAATATTCGACGACGGCTGTAAGATTATAATAGTGTAGACTAAAGAACACTAATTAATGCAGTTGATTTCGAAGTTAGTTCAATAATATTAGAGGATCAAAAGCAAATTCATTTGTGCTTGTATTTGACAAAGGCAAAATACTGAAAAAAAAAGGTCTAGATGGGACTCGAACCCACAATCTCTGCCTCCGGAGAGCAGCGCCTTACCTTTAGGCCACTAGACCAATTAACTTCTTCACGTCAAAGAGGAGAACTTTCCACCTAGTGGTAAAGCGCAAAACCCTAGCCCTGGACGCCATAACAAACGCAGCGTTTTATGGCATTCGATTGTCTCGCCCGATAGATTCATCGAAGTAAAACAAAATTTTTTATGAGAACTAGTATAATCATGCTAGAGATACAAAAGGACTTTAAATTATGGGAAGCAATGATGGGGAAACAAATGAAAATTGCTTCTTTTCGAATACGACAGCTCACTAAGATATTGAAGTCCAAATTTAATAATATTATTGTAACAACCACAAATTAGTCGTGCATTGAGCATTCACCCCACTGCAATTATACTCCTTTAGCAATACTGTACTATCAGGTGTCGCGTTGAAACGCGTCTGAATCTTGCAGGTTTAGGGTCTAATAAAGTCAAGATTTAATTTCGAGAATAGGATAAATCGATTATTCCTCGTTGGGACTAGCGTTCATGCTCAAGGTGGCAATAGAAATACACTAGTATCCTGGGCATGCAGATCCCAACTTATACATAACATCTATTTACTGCAAGCTCAATCAGGGCAACTGTGAGCAGCAAAAGCATAACCCATATAATTGACGACAGAGAAGTAGTGAGCACAAGCCAGAATGAGAGCATTAACAAAGCATCTTGCAGCACAGCCGTTTAGCCCCGCGTACATCGTTATCTGTATAATTTACAGGACGCAGCGACCCGTGACGCGTGTTGCAGTTGTAGTCGCCGAAGCAAGCGAGAAATGCATATCATACACATATATCTGACCACTTAATAATATCTTATATTTCTAAGTACTTACACTGGATCGCGGTCCACAGTCTCTGACGCAATGACGTTGCTGAAGCGGTCCAGCTAATTGGTGTTTAAATGCCAGTACGCTTGTTATTTTGCACATCGATGCAGTTGAAAATGAGAAGGTGAGAAAATGAGGGGGTCAACTATTTCCTGGCCACAACCCTGACGCGCTATTATATATAATTATTATAATAATATTACTACGCATATCCATGATATATAGTATAATTACATGTGGTCTTCATTATTTAGCTACTGCCGGCGCGTTGTTTTGCGCCTGATTGGCGCACCGCCACAGGATTTGCAACCGCGGCAAATGTCAGCCCTGACCCTGATTCTGTTGCAACATTTGCTGCCGCCACCTTTGCTTGGTTTTTAGCGGACGTTGCAGCAGGGCTGCGCCACAGTGCCACAGAAGCGATGTCCAGCATTGTCGCTGCTGCTGCCGGCTGCTGCAACACCGCCGTCTAGCTACTACTATTCAACTGCTCCCCCATCTCCACCCTTTCTTTATCTTTTTTTTCCTGCTCCTTTCTTCTTGTGCGTATTCGTCTGCTTCTGGCCGCCGTGGTTCTAAGTGTGCTTTGTTCGCCGTTCTCTTTAGTCACTCTTTACATCCTGCTCTCATATCTGAGCGCCCCCCTGAGCGACGCTTTCCTTCTGCTTAGATCCCTATTGTTCATTCTCCGCCAGATTTTCACCAGGATTGTCAACCACAATGCTAATGAGACCATTTAACACTCTCATTGCCCTGCTTACTGCGGTGATCCTCTTCCTCGGCTTATCCATCCTATGGAACGCGAGTGACAGTCCTCCAGCCCTGGTCCCTTTTTCGGTTTCCACACCAGATTCAAGAGTATCTGCGTCCGGTGCGTATTTTCTCAGTTAGCGGCTCAATTGTAATTAGTCTTTGCGCTTTCTCCTCCCATGGCCTATAGTGTATTTACTGTTACTGTGGGATTCGCTCGTAGTGGGCACCTCATTTAAGAATCCCAGCACCCGGCGTTGAAATGTCGTGGCTCTGTGTTCCTACGATGTGTGCCCCAATTGATCGACGCCTGATCTGGTCGCCACCAGACTGATATGCCTCAATTACATATGCTGCCAACTTCAGATGGGGGGTTGCGGTTTAGGAGAAGACTATTTGTCAATTGCTGCTTATCTAAGCTTAGGAGGGTATTATCGTGCTAATTGAATATGTAGTACCTTTTGAGCAACAGATGGCCGATATTCAGACTATTCCAGCACTCGGCCAGTCTACGTCGGTCACTGATATCGCTGCGGCAACCGACACGACTGCAGTTGTTGCGACGACCTCGGAAAAGAGCGACTCTCAGAACGAGCCCCAGCAACCTGCTCAAGACTCAGCTAATGTTCTTCAGCCTGATGAATGTAAGGATTGTTGCCTTGCCTCCATAATAGTGTTACTAATTTTGGGACAGCGGGTTTCCTTCCTGCCATCAAGAATGGCGAATTACCCAAACCTATGCGCATTTTCCTCATTGAAAACGCCGGCTCCCATGAGGAAGTTTTTGGCGCCTTAATTTATGCTTTTGCGCAGATCCCGAATTCTTACATCTACCAATATCTATTTCGACCGCGATTTAATATTTTCGCCATCCTCAAGTCTTTCAACCTGAAAAACCTCGCAAAGCCGCGCTTCTCGGTTTCTATGAAGCTGGACGAGCAAGAGCCTCATCCAGATATTATTTTGGCCACGACTTGCGAGTTCGATGTAACAAGGCTGCAACCCCAGATGACGGAAATGCTTGGAAATGGCAGTTACCTTTTCTGCACCATTCACCATGCGGATCGGTGGCATAATGAGTCGTCGTACAAGTACTACAACGCTATCAAACCGTGGATTGAGGCCGAGCGTGTCACCTTCTTGTTCCTGTCGGGTCACACTAAACGATATGTCGAGGAGACTGTTCTTCCATCATGGGAGCCCAAACATCGTAGTGCTGCAAGCAAATTCGAGGTTTTTGTTCCCGTCTTTCCGGTCGAGCCAAGCACGAAGGAGGAGATGAGCTTCAGCTTGCAAGGAAACTATGAGTCCGTCCGACGTGACTACAAATCAATTTTTGAGCGCTTTAGTGCTTTCGCCCAGAATAATCCTGATAAACCGCAGTTCCAGCAATTACGGATGCATTTGATCGGCCACGGAAATCATCCCGAGGTGCCGGAGGTCATCCGTGACCGTGTCGAATTTAACGAAGGTCTCGAATTTTTGGAATTTTATAAGATTCTTTCCGAATCCTTCGCTCTGCTGCCGGCTTTCGCCTCTGATGAATACTACGACCGCAAGGCTTCAAGTTCAGTCCCGGCTAGTTTGATCGCTGGTGTTCCAATCGTTGGCAAGCGACGGCTGTTGGAGACATACGATTATATGACAGAGGACTCCATGTGGATTCAAGGCGACGAAGAGGATGATATGGCTGTTATTGGCAGGATTCTCGAGATGTCGGAACGTGATATTGAAGATCAGAAGACCCGAACTCGAAACCGAAATCGGGAGATCATTGACGAGAACATCGCGAAGGCGTTATCGTGGGCACGTACGATCGAATACAGGCAAAAACGAACAGGTCAGGAGCCGCTCAAAGAGGGTTGGACTTGGGAATGGTAGACGTATGACACGGTTTTAAAAAGGATTTATTGGGTTGGGTGATGAAGATAATTTTCTGGTTGGGTTATTCTATTTTGAACTGCTCCGTCGATCCCCATTGGCATTGGTTTACGTGTATATTTTGATATGCGCGCATTACGCGTAGTTATTGCTTATTCGTTGTTCTCTTGTTTGACTGTCTCTTCCGACATCAGCGAAAGTACGCTTGGACTTCCACGCTACATTACCTCATTGTGAAATATCATCATTGCCGCCGTTTTATAACTTTAGATTTTTTCTCATCGTTTCTTCTGAATTTTGTCTGAGTTCTTTTGAAAGTTATTATGGAGGTCGTCTGTGGTGGCACTTTTACTAATATAGAGTTAGTTGTGACATTTTTCTCTTGTTTTTATTTGTGATTGTGCACGCTTGCGGACATGGCACACGTCTGACCTAGGTCGCACTAGTATGTAATATGATATTAGGATGAATAATATATTATCGATGGACGTGTGATGTAACTGTCCTCATCTAGATGGTAATGCAGATGTAAATTTGTTTTATATTATCGTTAGTGACACATTCGTGACGTGTGATAGTGTGGAGATGGGGAGATTCCGGTTGATTTACTTCTACCACGGGTATAGTTAAAAAGTTGTTAATCAATCAGGCGTTGGCAGGATATTGAATGCCTGATATTAGAAAACCACGATGGACAACAATGCGGCCATGGTCATTAAGGGGTGGTGGACGACGCGAAAGAACGATGCATTAGTAGGTTTTTCTAATATAGTCAGTCACCTATGCTGATATCGATCGAAAAACATATGCAGACATTTAATGAGCAAGTGAGTATATTTACAAACCAGCAAACAAAATATCACAATCTTATGTGGCAAAATAGTACGTAAATGTAAACAACACAAACAAAGCAGTTATTGTAAGACCGAATAGCGCACCACAATCACAATTGCGACTGGCATTTTCCATCTACCCCAAGTTCATTCTGTGAATAGTATTATTAGCTTAATCATATTCTATTCCCCCTGCTCTATGTAGCTGATTGGTAGGTATGTTACAATATGGGAACAACTATGGTCGCATATCGTTGACCATGGTCCCGTTCGTGCTCCCTGGCTACTTTTGTTTCCTCACAAACTTAATTCTGATGATCCGGGGGATTTTGGTATGAGGATTTTAGATTCGACCGCCTCGGAGTGCGAGGACTAAGTGCAATGTCGCGCCACCTTCGAGGTTATATTCGCTTGCTGGCTTGTCATCCGCCCTATGCATGAAAGATTTAGTACAACCATTCTTTAGCATGCTACGGAGTTTCGCAATTGAGGTAGAGGTCCTGGGAATACAACTAGTCGCATACATACATTTGCTTGCCGCCGTAGATCAATCTTTGTTGCGATGGTGGGATACCTTCCTTCTCTTCGACACGCTCCTTAATCCGCGCCACCTGACATTCATCATTAGCATTGACTCTCTATCAAACAAGACCGTACGCACTCATATAAAACGCGCAGAGACGACATACCTTATCGGTGGGCTCAATATCCAACTCGATCTAAATCCAGAAACATTAACGAAGGAGATTCAATTCAATAACGCTGGTGTTTACCTCCTTGCCAGTGAGAGTCTACTCATATGGTCAGCCAAGTGTTACTAATAGAGAATCAATCTGGCACTTGATGAGCTGTGGATAGCGGGACTAACTTACCTTAACCTTGATCAGCATTTTGACTAGCAGTTGGTGTAGCTACAATTACGATGGTGTTTAGTCTGATAAACCAGTCAGCTATATTGCTGTAAATCAACCGCAGTGTGATCGCTTTCCATCTCCAAGACACACAAACTAGAAATTACGCATATACTTGTCAAATATTCCCATAGACGCTGTTATTCACACAGTGCAGTGGCTAAATACCCGCCTGTGTAGTACGTTCCGTAGTAATAATAAGTACCGACCTCTTGTTCTTCCTTCGCTGCAAATATACCAGCAGAATCTCCTCAAATGTTATATAAGCTTATCGTGCCAATGATAAATCACGGATAATGCAGCCTTGAAAGCAGTACGATAATCAATACAGATTCTGAGACAACGCGGCACGACGGTTTGGTAGAAAGTAGAGAGTTCGATGGATACGAGCCCCTTAAATAATTACCCCATCTTTGCGTTTTATACCACGAGAGGCCTCATGCTAATCCTTTGTCAATATAACGATCGTAACAAGTCAAATACAGCAGAGATTAACATTCTATTAATTGCCGTAAACTACATAAATCCACATAATATCCTCTGATACGTTACTTTTCTCAATTGGATATCACCGGCAAATTTCTTACCATATTCACCCATCACTTCGCTTTCACAACCACGCCGATTAGAGATACACTGACACACAATTCTTAGTAAACAAACAAAATGATCCCAAGCAGATTCAAACCTTAATACTAAGTAATACTTACCTAGCGCCAAAAATGATACATAAACAAGTGACAGAATATGAAAATGATAGTAGTACATGTAACGTTGCCGAAATTATAATACAATATACAGTATAGATAAACAGGAATCTTGTCAATTCTTATGCTAATATTTGTATTATACCTAAGTACCCATTAGCCTTCTCTGCAGACCATCCAAGACGAAATGAAATAAAATATACCGAAGGACTGTTCGACTTCATATGGTCCAAGGGCCTTCCATAGATCGTTGTACATTGTAAACATAGTGATGTTACCATTCGTCGCCTCCAATATATTCTTAACCGCGATCTTTTGGTTCTCAACTGACGGGACGTTATTGTAGTTCGTTAATCCAGAGGTTGGATATCCTGTCTCGGTAATAAACACGTCCTTGTTATTGCAAGCAGCTTTCGTCACTTGGATCTGCCCTAAGTCAAACTCGCCCGCCGTCTCAGCAGTCGCATGTTCATCAAAGTACGGTTGCGCGTTGATGGCGACAAGGTCAAGTAAGTCAGACATGCAGAGCTCCGGATTCGAGATGAACACATTCGGCGTCTCAGCTGTCGTGATCGGGCCCGTATATCCTGCGTCCCGCAACTGCGTTCGAACGGAGCTAATCTTGGTCAACAGCTCGGAAACAGTAACATAGCCGTCTTGAACAGCCTCATTCCCAACTGTAATCATCGCAATCATATCCCAATTGCTATCCATAGAACCCCACGAGATGAGATCGGTGACGCCACTGTCAATCGAGTCGATGCCCGATGAATCAATCCATAGACCCTGTATGACTTTAAGTGAATACATCTCGGCAGCGGATTCGACGGTACTGATGGAATTGCAATCAGTGCCATAAATGCGTATAGTAGAGATGCCTTTTGCTGCGATTATAGCGAGATCCTCACTGACTTCCTCGGCAGTCTTGCAGTCTCCCGAGTTGGTGTACGGACTATAACTTAAGGCATATGGAACTATTGTAGAGAGAGGTGTGGAGCTGGAATCACTGATCACGGAGGCAGGGGTAGAAGTTGCCTCCTCGGTAGTCGAAGTGGCAACACTTTCGGTAGTCGACGGTGACACGGTAATATAAGTTAACGTCGGGATTGACGAAGCAGTTGTGGAAGTAGACAGTACTAGAGTTGGAGTGTCGACCGTCGGATGCAAACTTGGCCTGGATTCTATCGTAGAAGTAGCATAGGTAGTGTCCGAAGTAGGAGTGGCCAACGCAGAAAACGACGTCGCATCGTCAAAATCTGTGGAGATAGTAGTCCAAGACCAGGTGACTGTGACTGTAACTGTAGTATAGAGCGTAGTCGTCGTCGAGGTAGTATCCTGGCTAGATGTCAGAGTAGACGAAGCGTATTCGCTAGGAATCGTCGTAATAGTTGCCGAACTGGAAATCGTTGCGGCGGACCAGCCAACACCATCAGAAGATGTCAGGGATGCATAGGAGGAATAAGAGGAAGATGGAACCAAGTATGTTGACGATTCAGAAACCCTTCCGACGCTGCCGATGGAAGGCTCAGCCGTGGGAGAAGACGACAATACAGTGTAACTGCTAGACTCAACGACCTCATCAGTCGATGAAGATAATTCTGCAGGATAAGTGGATGTCACTCCGGCTTCCGCGTTAGTCCAATAGGATACAGAATACGACGACTCAAGGTAGATTCGACTAGTTGAATAGGAACTAGGTTCGTCGGCTGTCATCGCAGGCTCGGTTGTCTCAATTGTTGAAGTAGGGACCTCCTCCGTGAACGACAAAGTCGAGAGTGTAATGATAGAAGTTGATTCGATATCGTATGTGGAAGGGGCAGTAACTGTATACAAATTAGAAAATCTGTCCAGCGATGAACAACTGACGAAATTTATACCCTGCGAGGCAGTGGCTTCGTGAACTGACGACGTCATGCCATCGTCCGGCGAGACTGTCTTGACAACAACCGTGGTGGTCGGCTCAACAGTCGTAACATAAGTAGCCGTAACATAGTCTAGTCCGCCATTAGGAAAACATGCGCGTCAGTAAAAGCAAGTTCGGAGTACATACCATTGGCAGTAGCAGTAACGACATCGAAATCGGTAGCAGTAGCAGTAGCAGCGATAGTCGCAATGGCGGTGTTGGTCTCCGCGATTGTCTGGGTGACTGTGACTGTGCCAGCAATTACCTCGGTAGTACCAATGGTGCAACTGGTAATGGTAACATAGACCGGGGGCTCATTAACAGTGGTGTAGAATATTTCAGGCAAAGCTGAGCGCGATCAATCAGTAACGAAGATACAAAACATCTGGCTGGAAGGGATCATATACCTGCAGCATCTGAGAATGAGATATTCAAAGTCAATCCCAGTAGCAGAGCCAAATTGGTAATCCACCAACTGGATTTCAACGATAATGCCCATGAGAAATTCATAACTTTTGGTAAATGCCGGTGCAGAAGGGCGGCGCGGACGAACCTAGTTAATGAAGTACACCCGCTGTACGCGAACAAAGTGCCACATAGACGTAGGATTGTCTGACAGTAGGACCGTATAGACTTAGAATTGTCTGACAGTGGGACCGACAGGTCAATAGAGCGCAGCTGGACAGAGGGATGACAGAACAGGACGGCAGGGAAAACTTTGGATCTAAATACATTGCGTTCCAAGGGCGACTGAGATCTGGTAGAGAACTTGAAATCGCCGAATCATAGTCAGATACGATTCTTGTCTGAGAACAGCGGATCTCGTGTATCGAAGTCCTCTGGACTAACTACATGGTCCCTCGCAAGCGGCGCAGATGGCGGGGCATATTCCTCAATTAGAACCAGTCTCACCAAGGACACAGCTAAAAATAATTTTTCCACCAATCAACGTGGTGTTTAATGTGAGCAGTGACGAGGATTTTGGTATGAAGGTCAGATGCTATTCAGAGTCAAGCAGATATCTGGCCGAAAGAAGGAGGAGAACCAACCACCTCTGTCGCATAGCATTCGAATAGTATTCATCGCAGCACAGACAACCGCCAATGAGTACCTTGAAACGGTTACATCTTCTCATCAATTGCTGGTGGAGTATCAGAGTTTGGCGACGGGGCTGAATGGAGAGCCAGATGCAGGAGGCATTTTCTGGCAAAACTCGTCGCCGTTATTCGATGGACCCTACGTCCTTATGTGCGGCTCAGGACATCAAGCCACAATAGGTATGCACGCAGCCACTCTGACGCCACAGGTACGAACGCTCCTCCGCCTTAGTGAGCAGCTTCGCATAATCGCATTTCAGAAACTACCCAGCCACGCGGCAGGTGCTCTACCCAGCCACACTACTGTATCCGGCATCCGTTCTTAGCATAGTCGCTCTAGCAACAGCGTTGGCTACTGGAAACTGCCTACCTCGATGGTATCTCCTTAGTTGTCCTAGATCATCTGAGATTGCAGGACAAAGATGGCGGTCGTACTTATTCTCCGTGTACTTCACACAATTATGTGTGTGAGCTTTCACATCGTCCTTTCTTGCGTGCGGTCAAGAATCTAATCAACTATTTTACCTTATGCGATCTCTAGACTGACTTGATGATGCATTTAATAACCCAGTGCCGGGTTTTCAGTTCGCCCGAATTATGCTATGTTTACCGGGGCGCTAAAGCAGTAATCCATTTTATATTATATTATCCGCTTTCTTGCAATGTAGACTGACTATAAGAGAAATGTGCACCCTCGCACAAGTGATTTGTCAATCTACAACAATGACGAGTCAGTAAGATATTGACACCTGTAATAGACAACGTGAAACTTCACATTCAATCAGAAGACCGGTTTATTTTCAAGAAACAACGAAGTGCGTCGCGACCACTAGACAATAGCAAGACAGTCCCAAACATAAAGGTGGCGCAGTTAAGCTCGCTAAACTCTTTAGTAAATCATCTACAAATATCCAAACTCCCATATGTACAATAGTATGATCGACAATGCCAAAATTGATTAAAACTTCGGTAGCGTGGGTCTCTTTCGGAAAAGATCTCCCTTGGTTTGCATGGCGGCAAGAACAAGCTTCTCTGAGGTTATCTGGACTGGCAAGGGCTCAGTGACGGGGGCTGTTTAACGTCAGATGTTACCAGCAATAACATAACGATTATCAGAGTGAACTTACTTTCAAATACAGATCCCATGACCTTTAGTTCATCCTCTTGAGTATCATACACAAACACTATGTAGTCCAGCACCTTCTTCTCTTCCATCTTCTTGGGAATATTCTTATTCTTCATGTAAATGAGTTCCAGTTTCTATCAGACGTGAGCACTACTTTTACCACTATAACTATAGATGCTCGCCGCTAATTACCTGAAGCGTGTAAAATCTGTAGATGAGCTGCACGAATCGAAGTGGTTCTTCCTGACCAAGAGCGATTGGAGACACACTGACGCACTTAGTCTTTTCGATGGTACCCTCAACATACCATGACAATTTCCAGTCCTTATTCATATTTTTAATCCGATCCTTGAGATTTTCTTCAACGAACATCGTACTCAGGTTGGACAAATTCGAAATCTTTCGTCTAGGCTTTATTAGTATCGACCGAGCCAAAACAATGCAAAATCATACGCTGCAAAGTTTTTATTCAGCTCAATATAGGCATCTTCGGCCCGCACTTCTAAATCTTTGTAGTCAAGTTTGGTTCTATATTTCAGTCGAAGTAATATTTTCCTATCTATTATTAGCTTGTCTCACTACGGATCCCGGAAGACTCAATATATACGTAAGAGTTTGCTTGAAAATATGAAGTTGATATCTGCCAAGCGCCTTAAAATATAGCCTAGTATGTTCAGTTATTTTGGGAAGATTCGGTCCCGTTGGTGGAATATAATCATCTATATTTCGGTTAAAAGCCAATTCTCTGTTAGCCATTGAATATCACGTACTAGATCCAACTCCCAACTGGTAAGAAGAAATAGTATCTGGGGTATCGTCGGCATATCCCCGTACTGGTAAATAGCCGTTTGATTGTAATAATCTGGGTGGGGTCGCGAAGCGCTTTGATGGGTCGAGGAGTGCCGCTGGCCGAAAAAGCCGGCTGGAAACAGACGCCCGGGGCCTGATTCTCGCAAAACTCATGTTAGCGCTCTATATTTGATCTGTTCTCTCTGCGGTTTATCTCTCGTGAGCCAGATTCCTAGCTTCGATGCCGTTGTCGAACAGGTGTAGAATGCCGGGAGCTCTCGGAGACGGCACGCCGATTCTTGCACTGGGATCGTGAAGAAAACAGGTGCGGCGCTAAAGTATGATTTGCCTTGGTCGACCAGCAGAGTTCCTGTATCTACCGAATTCAAATTTATAGCACTATCAAGATACATTACTCCGTAGTAAATTTTACAGGTCGAGGGATCTCTGTCTTACATTCTCTCTTTTCCGTACATTATGACGTTCTATCGGTGTCCTTTCTCGAACACCTTCACACCGCCAACGTTCCCATCTGCAAGAAAATAATGAAATTCACCCTCTTCGACAATACCTCGCCCGTCACACGGCTGCCCTCCATTTGTAATTCTAATCGTACCTGTGACATCCTCCGCCATACCCGTACTAAGTGGCCTTATACTGAACACAGCGACAGCTCGCCGGACTAGAGCGTGTAAGTACGCGGTTTGCTCTTGTGCGAGAGTGGACATGCCGGTGAGCATTCCATAGGCGCTGTTTGACGATGTTATTGAAATCCCGGAATGCTAGAGTACATATAAGCCTTACATACTTGCACACGAAGCACAGGGACGTCTTACCTCCTGCATGTCCTGAACAAATCGAAGGATCTCGTCCACAGTCATTATCCCCAGCGCATGCAAAATATCCAGTCCTTCAAAAATTAAAGTGGGTGACAAATCTCCTGCTTTTAACTCCACAATTGCTGATAGTATTTGGTTTAGCCATGCTAATTTATATTCGGATTGCAAATACACCACCGATTTCGCTTCGTTTGGCGACGCAACGAACAGTTTCGTGAAGCCATCGACGTAGATAAATTGCTTTTGCGTAATAAATGCATTCAAATCAATGCCCTATCAGATGATTCACCAATAAGCACACTTACTCGAGCTTAAGAAATGCAGATCAAGATACTTGCCGCTTTCCTGAAACATTGTATGTGAAACTCAATATCATGCGAGAACGACACAAAAACGACGGGTCGCTTCTGCGGTACTCTATTCGTCTCATAGAAAGAACATGGCTGATTTGTAGTACTTGCTCTGACAAAATGTTGGAGAAGCCATGAGCTGCTCGTCGAGAGTGCCGATGTGATCAATATGAGTTGCGGGTAATTTCGCGACTGCGGGAGATGAGCCCCGTCGAAAACGCGTAGAAGATCGGGTAGTTTCGACATTGGAATTATACGCCTAGGTGGTATTGGCGGTGCGAGGAGGAAGGAAGATATACACGTGATGATGAAATGAGACGAAGTTGGGAAAATTCATTATTAGCTTCAACGAAGGGTAAAGATGAAGCACGCAAGACAACAAAAACAAGGTTGTAGTTAAAACGAACGACTAATACGGCACACACACACAACAAAACTACACATACATATATCCATATAATATATAACAATGATAACAATATCTCCCAGCAGTAATAATATATAAAAACCAAGGACAAAACAACACTCCCGGCATAATTTACATTAACCATAACAACGTAGCATAAGACAGATCTTTTCAACCATAGCAAAAGAGCAATAACGAATCTCCACCAAAAGGAGCCAACGCCACCACAGCATCAAAACAGCGTAATATCGATAAGTTTATTTGCGGCGGGATGATGCCTCAGTGACCTTGGGGTCGATTGGAATCTTGTTGTCGTTACTAGCGACCAATTGTGCCATTGAACCACTATTGGTGTCATAGAATGCGTCGCCGCTGCCACCGGCTCCCGCAGTTGGATCAACCAAGTCAGAGGTGGTGCCAAACAGCGCACCACTGTGGTCATCGTCGGCTCCCCAAGTCCCTGCATTTCCATTCAAAATGTTATCAACAATGTCGGACACGCCCTGTTCTGGCACTGTCTCAACCGGGGCCGTACGAGGCTGTCGATTATTCGTGGAGCCGTGCTTCGGTCTCGTTTTGAATCCGGCAGCAGCGTACTTCTCTGGGAAAGCATTTCGGAATCTAGAAAATCATTAGAATCTGGAAATCCAGTTACGATTGCACGTACCGGTCCCGCAAATCAGTGCTTCGTCTTTCAAACAGGTGGAGCTCCTCATCTTTTTGAATCTTTGACCAAGATGGGCCGTGCTTGAGGAATCCCTCAAGAAGACGCGCGTCTTCCTCTGGCGTAAAGCTACGTCGCTCCTTACGATTCACCTTCGGTAATGCGTTCGGAAGAGGTGCACGCTGCCGCCTACCACCGTGGGTAGTAGCATTGGGATAAAGTCTTCGATATTCATCGGGGAAATAAGTGCGGAACCTGTGCATTGTGTGCAATTAGTGTTTCGGCCGGTCTAGCATCTTATGGCATACACGAACCTGTCTTTCAGATCGACAGCCGACCGGCCGTTAAATGTGAATCTAGAACTTGTTAGACAAGTCCATCGCAAGAACAACCAGAACAACATACTGGGGATCCTGAAGAATCTTTTTCCAATTTCCGACACCATACTATTGATAGACAAGGTCAGCCCAAATCACTCAGAAACCAACATCCACAACATACTGTGTTACAGCCTCTCAATAAGTCATTAGTCTCCGCATCGGTCCACTTCGTTCGCGTCTTTCTCTTCTGCGCAACTGGCTGTTGTTGTTGTTGTTGTTGGTGGTGTTGTTGTTGTTGTTGTTGCTGTTGTTGTTGCTGTTGTTGCTGCACATTCTTGGTGGGAGCCTTACGCTTCCTGGCCGTAGGCTGGGCCGCGACTTGAACCCCAGTCAGCCAAAACACCACAACAAAGCAAGACCCCCATACTCGGGCACCAAATCGCCAGCCAATCCCTCGCTAAAATAGGAAAATTACACATACCAGTCGCGCCAGCAAGATTTTGCGCCAAACTAATAGCGCTAGCAGTATCGGCAATATCAGCAGACGTGATGAAGGCCGTCGAGAGGTCGCTTTGTGAGATGGCCTGCGAGGCTGCTTGTAGATTGGTGTAGTTAGAACGAGTAGGCGGCATTATTTGTCGAGCCTAACTTATGCTTCGAACGAATTCACGGAAATTCAAAGTAGCGGATCGTCAGTCGATTTCTTGACTATTTTGCGGATGGATTTATTGAGTTGAGGGTGAGGGCAGGGAAAGGGAAGGGGGAAGAATCGGGTTCGGGTTGTGTCGAGTAGTTATACCCATCCAGTGGCGGGTTGTAAACGCGGAGGAAGCGGGTAGATATTGCTTAACTGCGCAGCAAAATTGCAGTTGTGTCATTTCAATTTTTAGCCTCGAAGTGGAGTTGCGGGTTAGAGGCTAGTCACACGTCGACACATGCGGTTCAACATATACCCAGGACGGAAGATATTAGTTCAGCCTGCTCCTATATTCAATTGCACAACGGACGGAAATCTGACTCACGGTCGTGAGTCATGCCAAGAGACTCTAAACACGCTCGACAAGAAGCGACTTCAAACGAGCCAGATGACAACTATGTGCGTTTGCTCATAAAAGAAGCACTACAAAAGGAGAAACAACGAAAAAGCGAGGGGATCAATACCTTTATAAAAAGAAAGTGGGTGTCTCTTTTGCCATTTTCGATTCTGAAAGAAGTTGTTTAGCTAAGAAGAGCACACAGGGCGAATCCGAACGGGCTGAAGCCAAACACCAATTTCCTCAATCGGGTTGTCAAGAGCGCTGATTTTCACAATACCGCGAGACTAAAGAAGGAAGCTGCGGATGCGGCCGCACGATTAAAAGAATTAAATGAATTGGAAAAGCAGCCTCGGTCGACGTCGAAATCGCCTCTTCGAGCGTCTCGCAAAAGGAAGTCGAGTATCGAGAGTCAAGAGGGTCAAGAAGGAAGCTCGCGGCCAAGGTGGCGTAATGGGACAACTATCAGCAAGAAGTCATCTCATAAATCGTCTTGTTTGCCGTGTCGTGAAGGCAGCTACCATAGCGTCGAGGAGAGTGCATTCTCAGACTCCGCAGACTTCTCGTCAGCAACCATATCCAGTCGTCATGATCAAGTCGGACGGAAAATGCATCATGTGTCTAAACACTCTCGTCGATTGAGTCAAAGAGAGCGAGAGTCTGGCTGTGATAGAGACGGCGATTACTCGTCGCATCGAGAACACTCCGAACAGCGCAGGCATGTCAGCAAGGGTGCTGAAGGTTGGAAAAGAAGCCGTCATACTGGGCACACTTCAAGCAATAGCCATAGTCATAAAGGGCATGAACACGACCGCCAAGATAGATCAAGCCGTAGTTCAAAAGAGCGGGATAGAGGTAGTGTTCACGACAACCACGTGCAGAGACAGAAAAGCGACACTGTGCCCGATAGAGATGACCAAGGCACTGTGCGAAGTTATGACACCAGTTATCAACGTAAGGACAGGGACGAGCACTGGAGTAGTCTTCGACTCAATGGCAAGGACGATAATAAGCATGCTATTGGTAGCTATGGCGACGAGTATTAAACGCGGCAACGTTCTGATTACTCGCCAGATGCTAGTCGGTTCCACCCGGAGCATAGTAGAGTTTAAGCGATTAATACAATCACAATCTGGTGTTACAAGTGACAGGACGTCGCTCTGTACAGTTGAATACAACGTATTCTCAAAGGCACATCAAGTCAGTTTATGCTATTGTGCACTACGACTACTTTGAGAGTCTTATGTGCTATATGTCTGCAGAAAAGAGAATTTAGAAGCTTGAAAACTCAGTACGTCTGTGTTAGACAAAGAACTTCGAAACGGATCGATATTAGGGTAAGGGTTGAGTTGGTACTCCACCGGCCTCGCGCAAGTTGTAAACAAATAAACAAAACGCGCGACAACCCACGTAATAATACGCCATCTCCACGTTTCTTTACGCGCATTTGATATAGAGACAGCAGTGAAAATGTCAACAGCCACGGAAGACTTTCCATCTCACCACCGACAAATTCTTGCAAAGTTCACAACCGTGCAACTAAATATCGCAAACCAAGAAAATGATTTCAAAGAATGGACCACACGGTCCTCGATCGCTCTCGGCAACGGCAGTCCCACTCGCTCGCCTACACGTAAGATACAGAGTATGTCCGTTGACTGCTCGAACCCAGCTGCCATTGAAGTCGAGTTGAAGGATTTCAAAGAGTTGTTTTCAAAATTGAAGGTCACGTATTTGGAGCAGGAGACCAAGGAGACTTTTTTACGTGCAATTTTAGATGATGATGACGAGAAGGCGACGGAGGAGGCGAGTGAGCGGAAGGGATTGCGAGTGTGGAGGGTTGGACAGTTGGATTTGGATGACGCTACTCAGCGGAACGTGGGGTTGAAGCAGGTTTTGGTTGACAAGAAGAATGCGCTGCAGAATGCGTCTAATGAGATAGCGGCGCTTGTTGGAAGAGTTTGTGATAGTGTGTTTCGTTATCCACTTGTATGACGTGTTTGTGGCTAACTTGTATAGAATACGAAGTATTGAAGATGGACGTTAGTGAGGCTGAAGAGATGCTGCAGGAAATAGAAACCATGCAAGCAGAAGTACGAGAGCTCGAGAAGGACGAAGAAGGCGACAAAGAAGTTCATCAGACTTTGTCACTTAAAGAAACTCTGAGTCTATACGGAAACTTTAGGGCACAAGAATCGGAGCTGGATGATGATATCCACGAACTCACAGAAGTCATTATCCCGAAAAAGAAGCAAGAATTGGAAAAGCTTAGTACTGAACTTATTAACTTGTCGGAGATTAGCAGGAAATTGGAGGAAGCGGCAAAAATTGCTATTGAAGCACGGAAAGTTGAGATGAAGCAAGGAAAGATTATCGCGAAAGAAAATATTGGACAGTGGTAAGCTGCAAAGCATTAACTGGATTTTAAGTTTGCGAATGCTGACGAACTTCGAGGTACACAAATGTACTATTAACGCTAAAGCGGCTACTCTTTGTTGATAAACTACATGTCGATCCTATAACCGAGCAAGTCACATTGAGTTTAAAGAATTCCAAGGATCGGTCACACGAAGTGAAATTAGCATTCAGCAAAGGCAGATTTTGCAATGCTACAATGACACATCCCGCGTCATTAGACATTTCCCGTGCCGTCGACAAAGCCGTGCAATCTAACGATATTCGATATTTTGTGGAGGAGCTAAAGCGGATAGTGGAACTATAAGCATTCGCGGCTGTATTAGATGTCGTAAAGATAATGAGATTATAGTACACAATTCTATCGCAAATCATCTATTATCACTTGCTATATTGTAGATTCCTTCTTTTCTTCCATGGAGTTTCGCCGGCCCCATCCGGTGGGTTGTCGTCTCCTGAACGTTAGCGAGAATTTAACGGATAATTTATCAACATACTTTAAGAAAGCACCGACTGCTCCTAGATAGCCCTCGTGCCGTAAGAAGTACGCCTTCTTTTCGCTGTTTGACCAAAATTTTATCGCGTACGACAGTGTATTCATGGTTTGGGGATGCCCTCGAATAAAAGAGCCACCGAAATAAATGTGTTCAAGGTTGTATCTTTGAGCTTGAAGGTATGCAATTTGCCCAATGTTATTACTAGTGTCTTTATTAGAATTCATACTGTCCGTGAACGACAATTAAAATATACCTGACGGCGTAGAGTAGACTTCTACTTATGTCCTCTGCTCTAAACCGCGCGGGCCGAGGCATATCCACGTCAACTTCATTTTCATGGGTAGCTCCATATAATTCGATCCTATTTCCGGTCTGATCGCTGATCTGTACTCCATCGGCCGATTCTAATCGTTTCTTGAACACCTTGCCAAAACTACTTGCGATCGTACTGGACTTGAGTCCAATTCGCCCATAGTCTGCGCCGTATATGTCGCCGACAAGCATGTCGACGTTCGTGTTGTCGCCTTTTGCGGCCATGTCTAGCATTTCTACTGTCGTCAGAATACTACCATGAGTATTAACTAAATCGTCATACCATCAAATGATTTCGCACCCGTTAATAGTGATAGCAGTCCCCAGAGAGTGCCTCCACCTAGCTACTTTGAGTGTTAGTTTGCATTATCGTAGAAGACAGAAACACTAACCGAAGAGCCACCAATACGCTTAAATTGCCGAGGACCAGAGACCATAATCATACTGACGCCGGACCCTATATTTACAAGCTACGATAGATGTTAACAGGCTTATCGCAATCGCAATGTGACTGGCACTTCTCACCAGATAAGGATAGATGTCAGCCTTTGCCTCGACAAAGGACATGGGATTTTGCTCGCTGTATGTAAATACTTCCGTTGGTATTTCGGTAATGAAGAAGTCAAGGCCTAGTATTATTAGCGTGTAATATATGTGAAGCAATAAGAGCTACGGACCAACTATAAGACACTCCATCTCGTCTTCGCGACATATTTCGACATCCAATTCCTTTCTCATTCGGTCGTAAAACTTATATGCACCACCGCCGGTTGCCATGATGTAGACTTTTTTCTTTTCCGTACTTGTCACGTCAGTTTCTTCGGACCCTTCGGAGATCGATTGTCGTTTTGCAGAGATGAGTTTCGACATGAACGCAAAGAGATCCTCGACATTCTCTGTCTCGAACATGGTGAAGTTTAGTCTGCCGCCGATGCTGTCGCCGTCGCGGGTGAAGTAGACGAGCTTTGCCAATGAGCCACCGATCTAAAGATGTGAGTTAGTGTGAAGAACCGACACGCAAGACAGATGAGGGACATACGTCGACGGCGATATGGGACACATCGGCGGTGTGATACGGCAGGACAATATCACGATTGTGAGTGTTCTTGCCGTTGCCATTGATGTCAGCTGTGCGAAGGCCGACAGATGACGGAGGTCTCGAGGGCTCGTCATCGACGATGAAAGCGCCTTGCACGTTTATTCGAATAGCACCTGGATAGGGGATGCGCCGGGGAGAGGAAGGCATTGGCAGCTAGCCGTACAGAATAGAGTGCAATTGAATAGACCAGCAGGAGTGGGCAGTCGAACGGAGGAGGAGCTTCGTGAGTAGCAATTGAATGGAGCGGCGCTTTGGTTCAAAGAAAGCAGCAGCCAAGGACCCGTCCCTCGGGAAGCAAGACCCTTGACGCTTGTATACTGAGGACAGAGTGACGGAACTAGCGAGGACAAGCCTAGCAAGCGGATACTCAGCAGTTTCAGACTGTCGGACAGTGGTATGGAGAATGCGATAGCAAGGATGCGAAGAATGTGGCCGATGCGATAATGATTGACTTGTGTTCGCCCCTCATTGTTTAGTCATGGGCGCTTGTCCTGGTGCCCGCACATAACAGCCTCTTGAAGCCGCACCGATATTTCTGTTGAATTTACAAAGGCTAGGGTATAATTATGAGCTCACATCCCCAGGACACTATGTGGTAGGCATCGATTATTAGCGTAGCTCACGGCGGTTTGATTATTATTGCCCAACAATTATTGTACCTGCGTACAATTCGTCATCGCCACCACGCTTGCGCATATGTCTGTCTGCGAATAACATTAGGCATAATATTACCATCGCTGGAGAATTACGGTTTGCGAACTGCCATGTACTGATCTGCATGGCTTTCGATTCGTCTCGTTGCGCGGTTACATATGGACGGCAAGAGGTCACTCGAGTGCAGTAAAACGTCTTCACACAAGGGTGCAAGCAAGCGAACCGCGACTTACACAACCAATCCCTATGCAGCTGTATATCAGCAAATCAGTAGTAACGGTACTCCGAATTGTGCCAGCTCCTCCCCGTCCCAGGTCTGCTCGACCTCCGTCTCAACAGCGTCCGTGCCGCCATCTACATTAACTGTAACTACCGCCACTCCTGAGAAATCCTTCGGCGTGCCAGATCAGTATCAGTCTACGTTCGCGTTCCCGCTAGTGCGGTCCATCTTCGGTTACGATGAGGTTACCATCGACGTGCTCACATGGCTGCAAGACAGTCTGCTTAGGGTCGGTTTTCACAAGAAAGATTTGAACGAAGTGGAGAAGCGGGTCTGGCGTCAGATTCAGGGTTTCATCATGACAAAGAACTTCGAGGCTCTGGACAGCTCCCGGATGTTGTGGGTCGCTATCGAGAAACCGGACGAGTCACCTATAACAGCCGGCATAAGGGAGCCGGTCTTCGCGGTTGTGAAAGGGTTTTTAAAGTGGCAGCCTTGGCTGGATGGACAAGCTACACTTACGCTAGTTGAAGCGTACAAGCAGATCGTCCATTCTCAGACTCAGGATGAGCGGTCACGTCCTGATAAAGCTTCTCAAATAGCTACTTCCGTGCTGCCGCAAGGTTTCAAGTAAGTGGTGTGTAATTTGTTGTGCGATAATCGGAGTAGTGCTAAGGGCATATTATAGCAGAACTTCGCGACAGACTGAGCAAACACAGCCAACTCTTCCGAACCAGCATGTAGCTCCCGCTATAATACTCGGTCTTGACCAGCACCGTACTGATAGTCTTATACACCAAGACCCCAGGCTTCTGGAATCTCACGAGATTGCTCAACGAGTGGCCGAAAGTGCAAATGAAGTCGAAGAGGCACACGTAGCTAGACAGTTGCGGGAAGAGCACCATCGCTTGCCTAATTTTGCGGAGGTTGGCACACATCAACGGACAAAGAAACCGCAACAGCACCTGCAGAACCAGGAATTCGCGATCAATCGGAGTTACGTACTTGCCTCCCAACATCCCAACAGCCACCAGCAGCAGCAACAACAACAACAGCAACAGCAACAGCAACAGCAACAGCAACAGCAACAGCAACAGCAACAGCAACAGCAACAGCAACAGCAACAGCAACAGCAACAGCAACAGCA